>NC_056740.1:460530195-460545529 GCF_019279795.1 Protopterus annectens
CTCACATTTAGATAACCATATATTAGGATTGTTGGCCTAAAGGTCTGAGAAATAGGTGGCATATAGAAGAGGGCCCAGAACTGAGCCCTGTCCTACATAACTGATTACTGTTTTTTTTTTCAGAAGTGGCATCCGCGACACTAGCAACGAGCTCTGTTAGACAACCAGTCAGCCATACATTGTACAACAAAAGGACTTCCATTCAAACATACAACTCTTCTCAATAATACCTGTATAGGGAATAGTCTCCTGATATACCGTATGTGTTGCATGACAATTATCCTTGTTTTTTTTTTCCTTTCTTTTTGGGCGGGGTCTCAACTCAAGCTGACAATACTGGATCTCTCTGAATGACACCAGCTGCATAGGTGTGTACTAGGCTAATGGCCCTAGAGTCTTTACAAACCTAGCCCATAGGATTACCCTGGCATTGTGTCACGTGACCTTAGTTCCCAGTGCCTCTGTCGAGTAGAGCCACTGGAGTGATCCCCTGGGTGAATTTTCTATTTCCCATCTACTCATCATGATTTCTCTTGAAGAGGGCCAGTGAGGTGCTCTGTTTGACATGTATGGGATGTCTATTTTATAGCATGGGCAGTCCAGGGTTATGAACCTGTCCCTCCAGCATGTTCTGTTGATTGTGGTAATGAGTTTGAGGTCTCTGGAGCGTGTGATGCAGAGCGATTGGGATTTCTTTAGATGTAGCATTTCTAACAGAGCTGGGTCAGACATGGCTTTTTAAGTCAAGCAGAGATCGCCTCTAAGTAGGCGATATGAGACAGAGAATAGTTGGAGTTTTTTGAGTCTGTCCATATAGGACAACTGCTTAAGGCCCAGGATCATCTTTGTGAGGTACTTTTGCGGCCTCTCCAGTTGTTGCAGATGTCTAGTGAGGTGCATGCCAAATGGGGCATTGTACTCGATGACTGGCCTAATGATGGAAGAGTAGAGGGAGACAATGACCTCTTTCTTCCTGGATGCAAAACCCTTAGTAATGAGATGTGCCACATAGAAGGACATCCTGCCCACAGTGGCAATGTGGTGGTCAAAAGAGAGGTTGCTGTCAACCTGTGTTCCCAGATCTCTTATAACACCTTCTGTGTTCGGTGGACTACCATCGATGTGGTAATTCATGGGAACTGTGTTTTTCCCAACGGGGATGACGACACATTTTTTGGCATTGAGCTTAAGGCCATGGTTCTGACACCAGTCATTGGTCTTGATGGGGCCATTCTGTAGGATGTCAACATCACTTGGGGAGTTAATAATAGCTCCCAACTTGCAATCATCTCTGCACTTTGTCAACCAAAGTTCCTCTGTGTTGGCCTGGTCTTCAGGGAAGTAGATACCAAACAGGAGAGGAACCAGAACCAAACCCTGTGGGACTCCACTCATGACTGGTCAGCAGTCTAACTTGGAGTCAGCTACTTTCACACTGCGGATTCTATCTGTGAGCCAGTTTTGCAACCCACCTAGTGATATAGGGCTTGATGCCTAGCTTAGTGAGATTTTTTATGATTCCAGAGTGGGGAATGGTATCAAAGGCCTTGACCAGATCAAGGTAGGCTGTATGAACCACCTTGCCCTCATCCACAGTTCTGGTCGCTGACTCAAAGAAGTCGACCAGGTTGAACAGGCATGATCTACCCTTCACAAAACCAGATTGTGTGGGATCCAGAGTTTGAAGATTCCCTATATCCTTGTTTATTAGGTCCATGATGATGCATTCCATAGCTTTGCATATCAGACTCATCAGACTAATGGGGCGGTAGTTCCCAGGGTCTGTAGTCGCTCCTCCTTTGTGGAGAGGGATGACTGTAGCAGTGTGCCATTCGGTAGGGACAAAGCCTGAGGTGAGGCTGTGACTGAACAGGGCACACAGGTGTGGTGCCAGTTCACTCTGTAGTTCATGTAGAACACAGTCAGGGATATTGTCAGGTCCCATAGAAGCTGTATTCTTGGCCTTGGACAGTGCTGTTTCAACCTGTGCAGCTGTAATACTGGGTGCATGGCAATCTACTGGTATTGTGATTGGTTCTTTGGGTGGGGTAAAGTTGGCACTAAATCTGTCAGCTAGTATATTGGCAATATCTGTTGGCTGGGTATAAGAAGTACCATTGTGCAGTAGCTCAGAGCAAATCTGGCTATTGCCATGGAGATTCTTTATATAACTATAGAAGGCCTTGTGGTTGTCTTTACTATCTGCTGCAATTCGGATTTCATAGCTAGCTTTAGAGGATTTGATGAAGGATCTCAACTTTTTGTTGAGGCTGATAAGGGAGGTTTTCCAGTCTTGGGACTTCACTTTATTCTGCATCATGTTCTTCCTTCTGTTGTAGAGTTTGTTCATGGTAGGGGGCCACCAGATTGGCTTTGTTTATTTGGAGGAGAGTATCTTGATTCTATTGGGTAAGGCAAGATCCATGCATTTGTGTACGTGCTCCTACAGTGCATTAGTATATGATTTGGCTGTCATTTAACTATTCTCCATTTGCATGGGTGCTGTGAAGTTAACCTTTTCTGTTTTTAGGAGCCCAGAGTTAGCTTTGTCAAAATTTTTCATGGTGGTTTAATTTTTTTGGGGGGGGGGGGTGGTGGTGGGAGGGATGTGGATTTACAAGGTGATTAGCTTGTGGTTGGATCTAACCAGGGTGGAGTTGACTATTGGTGTAGAACAATAGTCGCCCATGTTAGTAATGACCAGGTCAAGGGTGTTACTCCCTCTAGTGGGGGTAAGAACGAGCTGGTCCAGGGCTTTTGAATTTATGAATTCCAGGAAACATTGGGCAAGTGTATTGGTGCATGAGTAATTTTCCCAGTTAATAGAGATGTAGTTGAAGTCACCCAGTATGAGAGTGTTAGGATGGACCCTAATATTTTCCAGGGTGTTTAAGAAAGTGGAGTGTGAGTCTTGGGACATGGCTGGGGACGTATCACAGGCTACAAACTGAATTGCTGACTTACCCAATGTTAGCTGCACCTGAAGTATCTCTGATGCATTATGTTGGGCTGCCAGTCTGGAGGTGTGCGCATCCTTTATGAATATGGAAACACCTTCACCTTTGGAGCTTCAGTCCAGGTTCTGGGGCTGAACGGTGTGGAATGAGTTACAGCCTGGTAGTGCGGGGGTGCTTTCTGCTGCTTTGAACCAGGTCTCTGATTCAGCATAAATGTCAATGTTCTCTATTTTAAGGGGTGCTTCGAGTGAGTGCATTTTCAGATTTAGACTTCTAGCATTGAGCAACATGACCCTCAGATTGCATTTGTTTGTAGCTGTTATGGTGCTAATTTGGTCTTTGGAACACCACCTAAAAAAGGCACTATAGGGGTGGCAAGAGCCTTGGCCAGTATCCAGAAGCCCAGGGGTGAAAGATGCAGGCCATCTCTGGCAAAATTTGAGGTCTGTCAGTCATGTCATCCCAGGCAGACAGATACTGGATGCCCTTGGAATGACACCAGAAACTCAGCCAATTGTTGAAATCAATCATTTTCTGCTTTTAGTGTGGTATCATTATGGGTGATGGTAGGATGCTGCTCAGGGCTAGGGTCCAACCTGCCTGGGCTACATAATCTGAGAGCTCCTCCATGTCTCTTTTCATGCAGTCCAGGGAGGTACGTCTCAGGTCATTCACACCCACATGTACGACAGTCATATTTGTACCTGTTGTTGAGGGACCTGAGTGTGCGCGGTATGTGGTGGATCCTAGCTCCTGACAGGCAGCTGACCATTACTTTCTCCTTATTCAACCTAGTGAGTGGGACATCAGTGTGCCTCACTATAGAGTCACCTATGACTAGTGTGTTGCCTTAGGGGCTTTGGTTGAGTGGCACACTGTTTAGGAGAGTTATGTGTCTCGTGATTAGTGTTGTGGTCAAGTGCATCTCTGCCTTGGAGGCTTCTGCTGTTTATATAGATTTTTATTGAGAGCTTCTGCAAAGGTGGGTGTGTGATTTGTGTTTTTATGTGAAGGCAGGGCTGGTGTGTGTTCTGAAGGGCTATGTGTTCCATGTGGTGTAGTGCAAGTGTTGACCTTCTCCTCTTGACCAGCTATTCCGGTCTTGGCTGGAGAGTGTGTGGCTTCCAATTTGGATATATAAGTGCATCTCTCACAAGTCTGAGTGTTGGTAGGTAAGAAGAGAGGGTTGTCAGTGTGCATGAGGCATTTGCTACATTGCCTCAGGATGTCCAAGTTCACCAGGTTAATAAGAGAAAGCACAGGGAACTGACCTTTAGACATGCATGGAGGGGTGGGCATTAATAATAAGTATTAGAGCTGTTTCCCTGTAGAATGTTTAGTAATGGTAGCACTTTTGTGTGCTACAATAATTGCTACAAGAAGTCTGGTAAAGTGCTAAACTGATAAGCTAGTAAAAGTGCAGGAGAGGAGAGAACTAGCAGATCTAAGGGAAAAATTGAAGCGCAGATATTTTGGCACTGCTTTTCTAACAAACAGTCAACTTACCAACAGTCCTGGATACAGCAAATCTGTATCTGGACTAGATTAGTTACAGGAAAGGCAGCAAAGAAGCGGAAATGCAGGCTTTTAAACCAGAAAGAGATGGAAAAACTGCCCAAACGACCAATAAACTACAATTCCTTGGCCAGAAACCACTCCTCTTGTGGTAGATAGGCTACCTAGTGCTTACCACTCCCACTAATAAGCTAGAAGGCTTCCCCCCAACACAGAAAGACTTGGTGGCTGGAGAGCTCAGAAGCTTACAAACAGTCCTGGACACAGCAAATCTGTATCTGAACTAAACTAGTTACAGAAAAGGCAGGAAACAAGCTTAGAACTTTTTTTTTTTTTTTTTTTTTTTTTTTTTACAGAAAAGCAGCTAGAACAGCACTAAAAACAATTCAAGTGCAGTGCAAGCTAGCATACTTGAGTTGTAGCAATATTAAAACAAATACAGTTTAAATAAATGCAATTTATTCAAATGGTATTCTGAAATGAATTCAATTATTGTTTTATTCAACTCTGAACAGTTAAAAAGTACCAAATATATACCTATCAGCTCAACATTTCCAGATTGTTTAAGAAGCACACTCAGTCAAAATGCAAAGAGATTCTAGCAATGGTAGAATTTTATTTTTTTTTATTTATTTTTTTTAGTAAAGTGGAAAGGGAGAAAGGAGGAACAGAGATAATTCAAGGTTAAGAAAGTATTGAAACTATTGTTACTATTGTTAAAGCCATCACACCATCATTCTGTATGAAGGCAAAATACCACTGAAGACCAGTGTCTTTCCTACCTCACACGCATTTGCACCCAACTAATATTGGATAATACCTAATAATACAACTAATTGCTGTTGTTCATAGACTACTATTAGACTAACTCCCCTTGTTGGCCATTTTAAGCCTAGCCAGTTACCCCAATGTAAGAATCAAACCCTGTACTTTGTGTTTGCAAGGTAACCACCTTAACCATTATGCCAACCTCCCACCGTAATTGTTGTGACTTTCGCTTTTCCTGGTTAGTGGTTGCCACAGCGGAACTCCGGTCTGCTAATGATTGGCATTAGATTTTTACATGCTAGCTTGCTGGGCTTAACGCACAACCTTCAATGAAGGAATGCCCATTCATGCATGTCGACACACAGAAAACGTTCTAACTGAGAATCGAATGGGCAACGTCTAACTGTGAGGCGACAATGCTACCACAGCATAAAGCCCTCCCACCTTAATATAATTGCTATAATCTTTTTTGCTTATCAACTACACGTATCCGTACTTTTCATATCAGCTGTTTCAAAAAACACGCTTGTAGTTGCTGGGAAGTTAGCAAAACATGTATCTAATAAACACTTTCATCCACTAATGTAAACTATGACCTTATTCAGATAAACTGTTTCCTAACATTTTTATATCATTCACACTACTCACAAACAACATATTCTATCTTTTCTAAAGCAGACACCATAGCCCATAACTTTTAAAACAATCACCCATACATTTCAAACATCTTACTGTATTATGTGAAAAAATCAGAATATAATGCATAAAATAGTTGGAAATTCCCACTTGTCCCAAAATATTTTGTTTTATGTAATTTATACAATTTCACAAAAGATGTAAATAACAACTAGTGAAAATATTTTTTATCTTTTTTATATTAAAATATACTACCCCCTGAACTTCCTTTCTGAAAATGAAAGTTTCAATAGACAAAGCTTTTTTTAAAAGACTTATCTTGCAGCAGTATGATTTCTAGCTAAGTGTCAAAGCTGTTCCCACCACATACAGGTCCTTTTCACTTCTCTGACCTCAACACAACCTTACCACACAGCTTTTACTTGCATTCAGAATTCTGTCTTATATTCGTATTTGCAGCTTTCTTGTTAAAAACAATGAAGCATGTGTCATGCTGAGACCCCAGCCATACAGAACCAGAGACAGATTGCTTCCACTCCTCCTTCCTAAAAGCGTCACTTTTGTCACACCCTCTATCCACGCACATTCAGCAAGTTACTGGAAACTTCTCTGTGTTCTTCTTCATGACTGAATTTGTCCATTAAAATGACTTAAAAAGTCATGGGCATTCAGAACTGCCATATAGCCGAAACACCTGATGTTCATAAGGGTCATTTGCATATATCCCATGTGCCTCTTATATAGGAGGTTTGAGAGGTCACTCAGTTGAAATTCTAGCTTGGCTAGAGTTTTCATTTAGTTTTTACCACCCTCTGACCTTCTGAAAACTGTTGCTACCTCACAAATGAAGCAACATATAGGTTAATTTATTTACCACTCTCTAACCTTCTGAAAACTGTTGCTACCTCACAAATGAAGCATCATATAGGTTAATGTATTTTTCTCTGCAATATGTAGAATGTCTTTTACTCAGGGCATAATACCTCCATAACCTAATGTCCTGCAGCATGTTCTAGGGTTACTACCACAAGAAACAGCAAAAACATCTTTTGGCCACAGCTACAGACTACTGTCTCAACATCTAGGTGTTAAACAGGTCCATTTAGATTCCATGTTCCTGACCTCTCCAGATATATGGCAGAAGCTTTTCTAGAGGGACGGTTGAATTCAATGACCTCAGAAATCCATTCTGAAGATATGCTCACTAGCCTAAGGTTTACTTACCATGTCTCAGAGTTGCCTCTGTCTATCTGACCCAGCTCACCACTAAGTGGTGAACAGTTAAAAGCTCAACATATCTCCAGAACTGAATATCTGGAACATGTGACCTCAGATCTAAAGACATGACTGTAAACTCAATCAATCGTCTCTGGTACCAAACACACTTATATGATAGTTTGTATCCCAAGAGGGTACTAATTGGATACACTTCTTCTAAATTTGTATTTCCTATATGTATTATTTTCCACTTTATTTGTTTAATTTAAACTGTTATGTTTCTGATCACTTTCCTCACTTTGCAAACTATTTTACCCTTCATGTCCAGCATGTCGCATTTTTGCAGCATATAGAAAAGTACATATTTATCCTTCCAAACATGCTTCAATGTCAATTATATAGTCATTACAAAATTCTGAACCTGGTACCCTATTGTTCCACATGAATACCCTTTTTTTTTGTAGACCACATGCTATAGGTTAATATGTGTCGTAACACAAATCTTAGGACAAATGTTCACCAACAAGATTGTTTGCTAATAATGTCATGTGTGCATTTTGTAGCACCTATGCACTCATTCAGGAACCTTTATATTTTTGTAAAGAATAACGCTTTCCTAAATTCTTATCAAACGTTATTTATGAAATCTTATTTTGTTATATTCGGATGATTTCTTTTGATTTTTGTCAGATATTGATTAGCATAATACAGGGTCATTATGAATCGATATACCGAAGATTACACTGTAGGTGACTTAATGTACCTTAATGTTTGACTGACTGCAGACCACGTGTAGTTTTAATAAAGGACCACTGAGCACTTCAAGCTGATCAACACATTTTATGAACTATCTGTTTATGTTGAACTAAAACTAATTAAGGATGAAACAGAAGAACCTTTACAAGCTACAAGTCTGCTTCTTAATATGGACTAGATTAACTGGGCTATGCCCTTTAAGAAAACTGGTGCTTTGAAAAGACACATTTTTCTGAATATGTCTGTGGCATTGTGAATGGCACTGTACTAAGAAGTCTCTTCAGAGCAGCATCGTTTACTCTCTTTGTTTGTTTTTTTGTTTATAGTTTAACATCACATGGCATTAGAAGTAAAATAATATTAAAAGATATACCTATTTATGTTTGATTATTATATTTTTAAATAACTTAAAGCGATAAAACAACTGCAGATTTAACAGCAAGAACATCTCTGATATCTACTGAAAACATGAAACTTAAAGATAATACACCAGAAATGTGCAACCACTGAAATCACTGAAATCACATATTCTACTGTTTGAGGGCAGAGGTTACTAGGCACAATGTATGTAAAAGTACAAGGTAATCACATGTTTACTGTCAAGTGAAATTGTATGGCTTGGTGGGAGCAATATATGTATCTAATAGCAGCGAGATGAAATATGTTACTGAGGCCATTATTTCACAGTCACCCGTACCCTGAAAAAAAACTAGCTTTTGTACACAGTTCTGAGGTTGATGTGAGAAATGAAAAGAAAAAGTAACTATAGTATTCTATTACAACATGTTGCTGTCAGACACGCGTTCATGTGTCTGCCCCTCCCCAAATTAGCCATATCAATTATTATTTATTTATTTATTTATTTATTCCAGTTTGATAACCGAGGAGGTCCACTGGGCTGTGGGGCCCATTTTCAGTGGAGGCCCAAGGAGAAAAGCTCCGCAAAACAAAGTTTTTAACATAAACAATTTACAAAGATAGCTTAGATTACTGACATTGAATTTTGTCATCAAGAAAGAAATAAACATTCAGTACATTTGCATTCAGTTCATAAGGCAAATAAGAGAATAGCAGAATAGCTAGATTTTGCATTTAGTTAAGATTACGAATTTGCAGTAGAGAGTGCGGTTAGTAAGGTAAGATGGTTAGCCAGGAGAAAAAGAGGAGGAGAGTTTCAGAGGAATTGGTGGAAGGGTACAGTTGCATTTCCTATTTAGGTAGAGATAGGAATTAAGTTGAGATTTGAAGTTATTAAGGTTGTTACAGGTTCTCAGGTAGGAGGGTAGAGCATTCCATTTTTTTGCTAGGGTAAAGGATAATAAGAGCGGCCCAGCTGAGCATTTGGGTTTTTGAATGGAGATCAGGTTTTGGTGAGAAGATCTAAGGGGTCTGGGGGGGGAATATGGTTGTAATATATTGGATAGTGCAGGGCATTTAGATGGTTGGAACAATAATTTGTGGACTATGGTTAATTGGTGAAAGTGTAGTAGGTTAGGGAGTTCAAGCCAGTTTATAGTGTGGAGGGAAGTGCAGTGGTGAGAGGAGGATTTTGCACTGGTGGCAAATTTGGAGATGTTGTTGTAGCATATCTCCAGTTTGGAAGTAAGTGTGGAAGATAGGTTAGTGAGCAGAGGAGTACCATACATTAGAGTGGGAAGGAGATAGGTGGAGGCAAGAGTTAGTCTGGAGGAAGGAGAGAGGAAGTGGTTGTTTCTATAAAGTAGGCCCAGTTTTATGTGAGTTTTTTTGATGTTTTGTTGGATATGAGAGTTAAATTTTAGTTTATTGTCAATTGTGACACCAAGACGTTTGGCCGATGGAACGATCTCAATAGGGGAATTGTTAAGGCTGGTGATTTGAAGAGAGTTTTCATCAAGAGTGAAGGATTTAGAGGGGGAGAATAGAAGAATCTTAGTTTTATTGGCATTAAGAGAGAGGTGATTTTGGAGTATCCAGTTTTCAGTGGTTGAGAAGGCCTTTTGAGTCAGAGATTGGAGCTCTGCTAGGTTAGTGGCACTGCAAATCAAAGTGGAATCATCAGCGTATTGAACAATTTTGGTGTTTGGAATGGCTTTATGGAAGTCATTGGTAAAGATATTGAATAGCAAAGGGCCAAGTATAGAGCCTTGGGGTACTCCGGTAGGAGTAGGAAGGAAAGTAGAGGTGGCTTGGCCCCATTTCACAGCTTGGGACCTTTTTGAAAGATAGCTAGAGAACCATAAGAGGGTTCTTTGGGAAAGGTTAAGATTAGAGAGATGGTTTAGAAGATGGGTATGAGAGATGGTATCAAAAGCTTTGGATAAGTTCAGTAGGATGGAGGAAACCAAATTACCAGAGTCACGGGATGAGTTGACAGAATGTAAGAATGTAAGAAGGAGAGAAAGGCGGAGTTAGTACTATGTCCTGGTCGGAAGCCGTGTTGGGTGGGGGAGAGAAGCTGGTATTTGGTCAGGAATGGTAAGAGCTGTAGATGGATGCATTTTTCAAGAATTTTGGAGATAGGGGAGAGGATGACTATAGGATGGAAATTGGAGACGTTACAGTTCTTGCCACCCTTGTGCTGGGGAAGAATATATGCAGAGCGCCATAGTATGGGTACGTATGATTCAAGCAGTGATCTATTGATCAAGATGCTGATAGGTAGAGCAATAGCATCTGAGGCTATTTTTAAGAAGGAGGATGGAATACTGTCGGGGCATTTGAGCAAGGCTTTAGCTTGAAAAGAAGTTTCTTTATTTCATTGGTGGAGATAGGTTTAAGTTCAAATTTATGGTGGGGGGAGGGAGGGGAGGATTGGGCAGGGATGGGAGGATGGTTATTATTTGTGAAGGTATTAGTAAGCTCAGCAATAGAGGAGGTGAAGAAGGAATTAAATAGTGAGCCAATTTCTGAGTCAGATTTGGTGGTGTCAGTACAGGGGTTATGTTTTGTTCCTGGCCTAAGGAGGGAGTTGATAGAATTCCAGAAGTGTTTGGGGTTATGTGCATGATTTTCCTGCAGTTTGAAGTAGTAAGACTTTTTGTCTCTAATTACTTGTTTTTTGGCTAGGTTTCTCAGCTGTTTATATTTTAGTAATGTTTCTGGTTGTTTGTGGTGGAGATAGACTTTCCAGGTTTTATCCCTTTGGAGCATAATGTTTTTTGTGTCTTTGGTGAGCCATGGGGTGATCTTTGTTTTAACTCTTTTAGTTCTTATTGGGGCCATAGAGTTAAGGACTGATAAGAATGATGTATTGAAGTATTCAACGGCTTTGTCTAAAGATAGGATTTTTAGGGGGTTCCAGTTAGTTTGTTTAAGGGAATTAGAGAAAGTAGTAGGGTTGAAGTTAGATAAGTTATGAGTGTGGATGTATTGGTGAGAGTGTGAGGAAGTGGGAGCAGCTCGAATAGTATAGGCAGGGAGGTGGTCTCCTAAGGAGTCGAGAAGGACTCCAAATTCTTTGATTTTGTTAGTATGAGATACTAAGATCCAGTCAAGTATGGAGCCAGGGGGGTTGGTTTTGTTAGGCCTGGTAATGGCGTTAGTAAGTTGAGTGAAGGAGAATAGGTTGATAGATGAGGTGGGATTAGGGTTGTTGATTTTTCCCCAGTCGATATTTACATCTCCTAGGATGTAGGTTTCTAGCTTAATATTGGAGGAGGTCCAGGAGTGGATATCTTCTAGGATGTTGATGTTGTTACCTGGAGGAATGTATAAGGAGATGATGCAGATATTTTTGTGAGTGTTTAATTTTAGAAGGCCAATTACTAGTTCAGCATTGGAGAAAGAAGGGATGAAGTTAGGGTATGGAGTAATGGATAGGTGGTTGGCGTAGATTAAAGCTACCCCTCCACCTCTTCTACTTGGGTGGTCAGATCAGAGAGAGTGAAATCCATGGGGAAGGAATTCAGAGTCAGTTATATGAGGTTTTAGCCAGGTTTCAGAGATGGCTATTATGTCTGGTAGGTTATTGTTAAGCCAGGCATGGAAGAAGGGTAATTTATTTAGTAGGCTTTGGGCATTGATGGTAAGGAATTTGAGGTTTTTATTTGGGGGTTTGTTCTTTGGGTTGGGGTGGTTAGTTGGAGAGAAGTTGGGCCGGGGATTGGGGTGGATATCACCGGCAAGGTTAAGGAGAGATGGATGGAGAGTATGTTTATAAGGTCTGGATTTGGTAAAAGGAGTATGGGAGAGTTTAGGTGTATGTTTGTAGACATTGGTAGAGTTTGGAAAAAGTTTTAATTTTAGGAGAAGGATAGGCTGGGAGGGTATTAAAGAGGGTGAGATATTGTGGAAGTGAGATGAGAGGATGTTGTGAGGATGAAAGGCGGAAGGGTGTAGTTGTGATTCAGTACTGGAGGTTACATGATAAAGAGTAAGAAGAAAGAACGGTAATATGAGGATAAGGAGTTTAGGTATAGGGGAGGGCATGTTAGTTGGAGACATTTAAGATATAAGGAGATGAGAGTAGAGTGATAGTAGCTAGGAGTAGGGTGTGGTAATGTGAGTCAGGTGTGTTGGGTAGAGGTGTGTGAGAGGTTTGGAAGGATAGGCTGGGGAAGTGGGAGGGGTTAAATGGGAGTGGTAATAAAAGTAGGACCTCTGGGGGGTGGGTGGGAATTGGAGGCAGGGTAGGGGAGTGGAGTGAGCCCACAGGGCGAATGGAGCGGGAAGAGCCAAGAAGGCAAGGAGACCAGGGAAAACAATCAGTAATCTGAGACAGAAAAGGAGAGCTGCAGCTGGGGAGCCAGTATTGTTGTTACTAATAGAGCTTTTTAGTTTTTAGTGTGGGTTTTATGCTGTTTGGTTGCACTCTATAAAAGAAAGAAATGTGCATGAGTGTTTGGAGGAAAATGTCACAGATACATGTGGGGAAAGCAAAAGTTACCTTTAGGCAAAGTAAAATAAGAAGAGCAGGAAGAAAAGATACATTTGGCATTAAAAATGTAAAGTGTCCTTTGTATTTATAGACAGCTGTCCCCAAAATAATATTTACACATTTCTGATATGCAGTTGTGGAAACAGTAAAAGATACAGGCTAATTAATTAATTGCAACATTTTAACAGGCATACAGACTGCCTCTAGACTAGTCTATGTAATACACACATACATACATACATATAAATATTTCATTAATGCCCTTCTAGCTTGCCAATATACCAAATTACTTGTTCCCATAATAAGTGTCCAGGCTGTTCTTAAAAATATCTAAACTAGTACTTGCTTTAATGTAATTAGGTAATCTGCACCACACATCAGCTACTCTGTCAGAGAAACAATTAGTACACTTCTCATTCCTATAGAATCTTCTACATAGGTTGTCTGACGATTCTCTAGTACTTTTGGTATCCCTAAACATTCCCAGAGGTAGTTGTCTCTAAATGCCCTATATACCTGAATAAGATATCTTCTTAGATACTGTGACACCCGTGCATTGGCCCAGCAATCAAGGAGCCTCCATCCTCACCACTAACACCAGTGTGGAGTGTCCATATAGGGAAAGGATAATAAATATACACACACAGTAAAGTACAATTTCCCTTAAGAGCACACAGAGATCACAGTCAGTCTGGGCCTGGTTTCTCCCTTTCTAGAAAAAACACAAAAGAAAAGCAGCCAAACTGGATTTTTTACTTTTCTTTACTGAAATTCTGGTACCTCGGCCTTCGCCTTCACATGGAATATCATCATTTTACTTCAACCAGAATATATACACCCAACTCATCATAATTAAACAATTAATCAATAATAGAATAAATGAAACAATTTCAATTAAATACTGATAAATACAAATATCAAATTGTACAATTATATCAAATATAATGAATAAATATATTTCATTAAATATTTTATAATAGTTAAATTTCCAAATTCATTCCGTTGGGAGACAAGGTCCTATAATTAATAATGAATTTAGACTCCATATAATGAAATATATTTATTCATTATATTTGATATAATTGTACAATTTGATATTTGTATTTATCAGTATTTAATTGAAATTGTTTCATTTATTCTATTATTGATTAATTGTTTAATTATGATGAGTTGGGTGTATATATTCTGGTTGAAGTAAAATGATGATATTCCATGTGAAGGCGAAGGCCGAGGTACCAGAATTTCAGTAAAGAAAAGTAAAAAATCCAGTTTGGCTGCTTTTCTTTTATGTTTTTTCATGTTGGAACTTTGATTTGGATTCCTTGGAGTCCAGAAGTGTATTTAGTTCTCCCTTTCTCTCCAGGTCCCCAATAAGACTCCCCATTGGCACAGCTATAGAGTCCAGATCTCAGCCTAGTGGGCAAGCTAATACCTCCAGCACCCTCTCTTTTCAGCCAGTGCTTCATGTCCCTGCCCAAGTAGCTGACACATGCACTTTGGGATAAGAGTTGTATACAACCACACATACACTCCTGGGGAATGCTGGCACAGGTTCTCCAGCTGTGCCCCTTTTCTGGCAAGTCTAAAAGGTAGTAGCAGCTGCACCACCCACTAATGTCAACTACTCAGAGGCCCTTCTGAAATGGTGTCCAATTATTCCTGTGCAATATTATTATCCAAATGGTAAGTGTGATTGAACAGTCAAGGCTTATTAGAGTGACTTGGTAGAGTATCACTATATACATGCAGTGTATTCTAGAGCTTAAATTAACTCTACATAAAACAACCACAGTTAAAAGGTTTAAAAACATTTAATAATAAACAATAAAAACACAAGACAATACTTCTTACTACACAGTGCTAGTCAAGAGTTCAGAGATCACAGAGAAATACTTAAAATAATACCATAGAAAATTCTGACATCAACACAGAAAAATCACTTAGTCTAATCTTCCTAATGCTTAGCTATTTCTAAGAGAAACACACAGTTCTAAATAACTTACATACAGATCAAAGCAGCGCTGGTGATGTTGGATGTTCAAAAGACAAAATGTTCAGAGCTCTCTGATTCTCAGTCTTTAAATTGATAACACAGAGCTGCTTCACACGACATCATTCTTCACACTTCTCTGGTGTTCCCATGCTAGCAGAAACTACATTTATATTCTTTACACCTGGTCAGAAACCAGAGCAATAAAGGACATTTATACATGCAAATTCTAGCCATTAACTCTGGTCTTAAAACAATAGGCAGCATGCCTCCATCTAGAAATATTGGCTCTGAATTTTGACATCAAAGACAGTCATAAACTGCTTGACTTACCTTTCATATAGCAGAGTGCACTGCTGTTACATTTTTCCAGTTAAATATCCAATGCAGTCTTTTCACATTTAAGAGTACAAGCCTGTGGCTTACATTAATATTTACAAATTGCAGAATTATCTACATAATTCTGTCTGGCTAGGCTGGCAGCCTTCACCTATTTTCACAGATATCTGTAAGAGACACTGTACAAGTTCAGATATTGTAGTCTTAAATAATAACTTACATTTTCACATACATGGATGCCCTTGGTATATTTCCACTGTACTCTTTCCAGTTTTTCATAGTTTTCATGTTAATTTG
>NC_056740.1:460546029-460563282 GCF_019279795.1 Protopterus annectens
ACCCACACATTATTATTGTTCACATGACCTGGCAGTTGATGGAGGGGAAGCCCTTGTGGTTGATGTAGACCCTACCCTGCTCACTGGTTGGTGCTTTGATGCATATGGGTATGCAGTCTATAGCACCCACTACCTAAGGGTATTCTGCTATGTGGTGGAAGAGATGCATATTGCTGGCCAATACCTCACGGGTGTTGGGGAAATATACGTGCTCACCAGCATGTGCTGACATGGCATCCAGGAACTGGTGGAATTCCTTGGATGCTGATGCTTGTGAGATCCGCATGATATTCCCAGTTGGCCTTTGGATGGTACCTGTGGCTAGTGTTCTTAAGCCTACTCATACCTTGGTATCCACTGAGATGGGTTCCCGTCTGTTAGTTCTGTGTGACAGGTGTGGCTGGCACAGATTAACAATTTGTTGTAGGAGGTCCCTGTCAACCCAGTAGCGCTCCACTATCACCAGCTCATGTAGCCCCTGATAGGTTAACCTGGGTCTGTACACTTTTCTTCATCTCCACACTGTGGGTTGGTCAAAAGCATTCTCATCCTTACCACCCTCAGCCTCTTCCACATGTTGATGTATGATAGCTGCTGCAGCCCCTAACATTTTATTGCTTTTGTTTGTTAAAATGTCCCCAATTGTATACACCGGTGGTGTAGAGCATGTAGGAAAAACCAGAGGGAAAGGTGTTTGCATAAGTTATAGTAGTGTTCTGGGCTGGGCTGGTCTGCTGCCTGTGTAATTGGCTGATTCTGATACATTTCACCTGCCAGATATGCTAGTTCTCCTTGATTATCTTCCTACTGCTGTTCTCCCTTCCTATTGCCTTCCTGTTTAAGCTTGGGGTGCACCGCACAAACACCATGCTCAAATGTGCACAGAGCTACTATTTCCTGATTTATTGCTTTTTTTCCCCTTTTAAACACGGTGCATGGCACTCATACCCACTTAGGCAATGTAAAGAGTGCTAGGCAGCCTCAGCCACACCCCCTTGCTTAGCTCTGCCACAGGGCTCCAATAAGCTTACAGTATGCCTGACACACCCCCCTATGATGTCAGCTAACTCTTAGGCTTGAACCATGCTATTCCTGCACTTACACGGTTGGGTGCTGGCTAGCACTGAGGAGAAATCTGGGATTCAATATCATTCCCCTCATTTGCATAGGATTGCCTGCTAATGTATAGTTACAAGTCCTACACTGAGCCTTCCTTCTTAGCAACCACTATTCACTGGCCATGTTGTTTTTTGCCTGCCATTGAGTATAATGATAAAATAGTGATTTTGGTTAGAATGCCTATTTCAGTTTTTTTTTATATATTTTTAGCCCGATGTTTGCGTGCTGTTGCCCTACACTTAAACACCCGAATTCGGCTAAAAAAATAAATGTTATTTTTTTTTGCCAACTGTTTTCCATGCCAATGGCCATATATTTGGCCATTGGCATGCTTTACACATACTATACACCCTTTATTTGGACCTGTCATAACTCCGTTTTGTAGTTTGCAGAAATGTACTTGGTTACTAACCAAGTACATTTCTGCACACTACAATCGTCCTACACGGCCGGCTGACAGCTACCGGGATCACAAATTCACCTCATTTGCATGGTTTTCACTCACAAATGGAGTAATTTGAATACAGGAGCTGTGTCCATGCAGGAATAGTGCAGGAGCACTCGGGCACATCCCTGGAGCTTATTCCTGGATCGCACGGCAGCCATATTGCCTCCCAGGAGCTCCTACACTATTCTTGCATGCCGTGCAGGTCTTGCTGAATCCAGAGGAATGAGTATGTGCTGATTGATTTTAAGAGAAAATGGAAGTTTTCATTTAACTCCTCGTAACTTGATCATACTACCAACGCTCCGCAGTTTAGCAAACACTAAACATGGAAGTCTGCTGTTGCAAAATATGTATTTTATTTGATATCTATTTTTTACATTGAATGAAACTGAAATTCTTTTTTTTCACACATAATTTATGAAGATCTTTTCACTTCCTAAGTGTAGCAGAGAGCTTTTTTTCATCATAAAAAACAAGCAAACAAAAAAAGTCCTGAAAATCCACTTTAATCATCTCAGGGCAAATCTAGAAGCTAAATTCATTAAATGCTATTCCCTGTTGGTAATGGAGGTTCAGTAAATATGTCCCGTCATGTCTATTATTCTGAATTATGTTTTGTTAAATGTAGGATTCCATTATCTTAATGAGTGCAATGTAGAGTTATAGCAACTACTCATTGATTCTTAGTTCCAGCACTAATGGCCCTGTTTCGGCTTTTCTAATCTTAAGGCATCATTGTGTCTCTCATTAGTAGTTTCCACTGCTATAGTTTTACCAAAACAGAAAAAAAAATAGAATTGTAGCAAACAATTCCAGGCCTACATTGCCCTTTAATATTGATTTGAAGATCTGTGTCAGCATCTTAGCAAACAAGATGAAAATTGTTGCTTCCTTTAATTATAATGTCTCTTCATGCTTGAATTAATTTTGGCAGGCTGAGCTGTAATTTAAAATGAGCCAGTACTAACAGTTGTAGTAATGGTAGATTTTGAGAAGATATAACCTTTTACCTACTTGCTCTGTCTGTGGTAAGTGATGTAGTCCTTCGCTTATCCTGAGTCACTTACAGTACCAGATGTGGAAGCGTTAACAAATGCAGACTTGTTGTGCCTTCTCCCTACTGCTGCTGCGGCTTTTGCTAGTGATCAAAAATTTGGCAAGACTTGTAAATCAGAATTCCTTTATATCTTTATAGCTATTACAAGGACAGATGGTTAGAGCTCTTTTCTTTGAAGACAACTCTCAGTTGGTCAGCATAGATCCAGAAAAGTAGAAATTTAGTTCCCAACAATTGAGAGTCAATGCTGCCATGACAGAACTTTTTTTTTTTTTTTTTTTTTAGTAAATAAAAACACGTGTGCTATAAAGAGGGCAGGCTACTACTTTGAAGATGGATGTAGATTGGCCTATCCAAGTATATAGGATCTTCATCCTAATAGAGGTATTGAAGTCTGGACTAAGGTTTATTTGTTATTCATTCACTGAAGACCTCACATCTTTACTTACTGAGGCACAATGCAGCCCTTAAAGCGTTTTATCTCCTTTGCTGTTCTATGGACTCAGATGTATCCTTCTTATTGGTCAGAATTAGAAATCTATCCTGGCAATTTATCTGGGATAACAGGAGAGCTTGGTTATCCTTAACATTTTATTTATTTATTTATTTATTTATTTATTTATTTACATTTGTTGACCGGGAGTGTCCGACTGGACGTAGGTCCATTTTCAGCAGAGGCCCGGGGAGAAAAGCTCCACAGTTAAAATAAACATACAGTAGTTACACTGGATTACATAGTGATTAACAATTTAACATAGCAATTAATTACAAACATATTTACAGATAAAGAACATAGTACATCAGTAGACAACTAGAATCTTTATCTGTGAAGTACATAACAAACATTAACAAATGTTACAATAAGAAGTTCCTGCTGTATAATAAGTACTAGGCTTATGAGCATCTGAGCTTGCTATAATCAAGGTAGTTAGTGGAGTGGAAAGAAAGGTAGTGGTTGGATGGGGTGGGTGATATTAGAGTTGGAGTTGCAAGGGCATAGCAAGCATGTTTTTAGGAGCGCTCTTAGTAAAGTTTTGAAGTGGGTGCATGATGGTATGGAGGTAATTGTGGGTGGGAGGGAGTTCCATAATTTGGCTATGGTGCAAGAGAATAGTGCTTCACCAGCAGAGTTATTGGCTTTAGTGATCTGCAAGTGATTTTTGTTGCTGGATCTTAGTGGTCTGGTGGTGCGATAGGATTGGAGTAGATTCTGGAGGGATGGGACATTTAGTGGATGGTTTACTAGTTTGTGGGTGAGTGATAGTTGATACCAATGAAGGAGGTGAGGAAGTTCAAGCCAGCCCAGTTCAGCAAGTGAGAGACAGTGGTATCTATGGTAGGATGCCCCTGTGGTGAATTTGGTGATTTTGTTGTAGCAGGTCTCTAGCTTGTTTAGATCGCATTGCCTTAGGTTGGTATATATTGGAGAGGTATAAAGTAGGGTGGAGATAAGGTGGGAATTTGTTACTGAAATCTTTGCTGCTTTGGTGAGAAGTTGCTTATTTCTGTATAACGCTCCTAGTTTTTTTGTAGACTATTTTTATGGTCATGGATATGCGAATGTCAAATTTTAGTTTATTGTCTATTTCCACTCCTAGCAATTTGGTGTGTTTAGTTGGGTATATAGTGGTGTTGTCTTTTGCTGTGATGTTAAAGTGAGAGTTGTTTTGAGTATGTTTGGTGGGTTGGAAGATGAGTAGTTTAGTTTTGTTTGGGTTGAGTATTAACTGGACATCGGATAACCAAGTTTCAACAGAGGAAAAGGCTTCCTGTGTGACTTTTTGCAGTTTGGATAGGGACTGGGCTGAGCAGATGATGGTTGTGTCATCTGCGTATTGTATGAGTGTACCATGTTTGGTGGCAGAGGGTAGATTATTGGTGAAAATAGAGAAGAATAGAGGTCCAAGGATGAATCCTTGGGGAACCCCTATGGAGACAGGTAATTGGGGAGATATGTCATTCTGCCATACAATGGAATGTTGGCGGTCAGACAAGTAACTCTGAAACCAGTTGGTGACTGATTGAGCAAAGGATAGGTTATTGAGGACAGAGATGAGTTGTTTGTGTGGGACCATGTCAAATGTTTTTGATAGGTCTAGGAAAGTAGCAGAGGAGAGATAGCCATTGTTTTGTATGCTGAAGGATAGTGTTAGTAAAGGAGAGTAAGGCAGTGGTGGTGCTATGGTTTGGTCGGAAACTATGCTGAGTATTGGAAAGGAGGTTGTTAGTAAGGAGGTAGTCTGAGACCTGAGAATGTATGCATCTCTCTAGTATTTTGGAGAGTGGAGAGAGAATAGCTATGGGGTAGTAACTGGTTAGTTCTATGTAGGGGCCACCTTTGTGGAGGGGAATTATATGTGATACTTTCCACAGTGTGGGAACGTAACTTTCTGACAGAGATCGGTTAATCAAGATGGATACTGGGTAGGCCAGAGCATCAGCTGCAATTTGTAAGTATTCACTTGGGAGGTTGTCTGCTGCTAACTTGGTGGGCTTAAGTTTAGTTAAGAGTTTTTTTTATGTTAGAGGTAGGTACAGGAGAAAAAGAGAGGGCAGTGGGGAGATTACTAGTTGAAGGTGTGGGTTGGAGAGGAGGGGGGTTGTGTTGTTTAGCTAGTGATAGTATGGTTTGTGTGAAGTGTGTGTTGAATGAGGTAGCAATATTTTTGGAGGAGTGAGGGATGTTAGGATGAGGGGTACTGACTTTACCTGGGTGGAGGATGGAGTTTATGGAGGACCAGAATTGTTTGGGGCTGTGTTGGAAGGAGTCTAGGGCAGACTGGTAGTAGTGGAATTTGTCCTGTCTTATTAGCTTTTTAACTCTATTGCATAGTTCTAGGAATTTCTGTCTAGTTGAGGGGGTTTTGGTTTTGCGCCAGTGCTCCCAGGCTTTATCCCTGTTTTTCATTTCTGACTTAGTGGTTTTCTGTAGCCTTGGGGAGGGTTGTGCTTTCGTTCTGGAAAGTCTTATGGGGGCATGGTAATTAAGGATGCTCAGGAAGGTAGTATTAAAAAAATCAGCTGCGTCATCAAGACTGAGGTACTTTACGGGATGCCAGTTACATTCTTTGAGGGATGAGATGAATGTGAGTGGGTTAAAGTTTAGTTTTTTTATGTATCTGACGGTAGATGACAGGTTTAGCTTGGTATACGTATTTTTTGAGTAGGAATGTTGGGGAGTGATCACTGAGGTTGTTAAAGAAACTTATCTGATAAGCAGCCTGTTATATATGACTGGGGGCTCTTACTGACTAGTATCCAATCCAGGGTAGTGTTCTTGCTGGAGTTTTTATTTATCCTGGTTGGCGACTGGACTAGTTGAGTGAAGCCATGAAGGTTTATATGATGGGTTGGATTGCTGCCAGAACAGGATTGCCAGTCAATATTGAAATCACCTAAAATTATAGTTTCTTGGGAGAGATGGTGGGTAGACCAGCTGAGGATGTTTTCTAGTGGAGGGATGTTTTGGCCAGGTGGGAAGTAGCATCCAATTATGTTGATGGTTTTGTTTTGGTTTATTTTGAGTTTGGTATATATTATTTCTTCATTGCCTATTTGTGGAGCTGATGATTTTAAGATCTAGATGTTTAGATGCTGTTTAAATATTATAGCTACACCACCTCCTTTCTTGTTTAGCCTGTCTACTCTTAGTATGCCGTAACTGGTAGGGAGTATTTGCTCACTGGTAATGTGAGGTTTTAGCCAGATTTCTGTCAGGATGACTATATCTGGGGAGTACAAGTCTATGGTGGCATGGAGTTCATGGACTTTGTTGGATATACTTCTAATATTTAGGCTTAGTAGAAGGAAGTCACTTGGCTTTCTAGTGGCTGTGATATGGGAGAAGTTGTGGTTCCTAGTCTGATTATGAGGATTGGGATTGGAGATGGTAGGGCTAGGTTTGGGATGGATGTCTCCACTTAGGGCTAGTTTTGATATGCATGAGGTTATTAGTTTTCTCAGTTTTTGAATGTGTTTGTTTATTAGGGAAACTTGATGATTGTGCTCTGTGGGTAATAGGTATGGTGGGAGGGTTACTATGTTAAGTTATAGGGATGCTTTATGTTTGAGTAATATAGTTGGTAGAATATGCGGGGGGTGCATAGGGATGGTTCTTGAGTTGGTGGGAGGGTAGCTGAGTGAGGGTGAGACATGAGTGGTGGTGTGAGTAGTAGTACAGTGGTAGTGGTTGAGTGGGGGAATGATGGAGCTTTGGTAGGATGTAAGATATGCAAGGAGAGTGCATGCAATGAGCATAGGTAAGGTATGCTTGTACATGTTAGTTGAGGAGGTGTGATAGTAGTGGGAAAATGGAGGAGGTAGTGTTGGGTTAGCGCTGTGGTTGGCTATTGGAAAGATGGGAAGGGTTTGTGAGTGTAATAAAGATAGGACCACTGAGGGCAGGAGGGAATAGAAGGCAGGGTGGGGAGCAAAGTGTTTAAAGACCCTGTTAGTTGCTCTTATGAGGGGGCTGAAACAATCAGGTAACAGGGTAAACTGATAAATGAACATTTGATAGTGACATTTAAAGCCACTACTCCCAGAAGATAGAGATTTGGGTAATCTGATTGTGGGAAATACAAACTTTTATCCTTCTGTAGCTGCTAGCATGCAGAAATGAGCCCTTCATTCTGTTAGTAATGCTAGAACTTAAGATATTAACTGCTTAATCTTCTTGGGTATAATCTGGCATCTAAAATTGCTTCCATGTCACTTGAAGATTCCTATATCACTGACTGTACTGCCCAAGAACTTAAAGGTGTAAAGGAAACTAGGGCATAAGCTTAAGGTACAAACAGCTGTACTGACAGGGGGTGCCTGCAATCAGCACAGATGCCTGGAGACTGCAATGGGCTAAATGGACAGGCAAGAAAGTATTTTGGTTAGAACACATCACTCAAACAGTAGAAGGTTGCAAAGTGTTCACTTCTGTCTCACACCAAAAAATGAGGGTTGCAAGGTGTTCACTACGTTCAACAACTTCATAAATAAATACTGTCTAATTAGCAAAGGATGACAATACAGCTCAAACATGCATTCCTTGCCACAGAGTGAGAATGATGCTAAATGTTTATTTTACCACTTCCCTAGTTCTCAATTCAACAGCATGCAGTGAAGGCAGATGGGCAATTATAGTGGTCCTTTTTCATACTGCTCTCCTAGTCAATAGCCTTGCAATTAGTGAACAGAGCTTGCAGGAGGCTTTCATCTGGTCAGCAGATGTTACACAGTTTGCAATTCAGTTATAATACGGTTGTTAAAGAAACTTAAGAGCCACATACTTTTATTAAAAAAATGCTGGTATTTTTCATCAATGATTTTAGACTCTTATACAATGTACACCAAAGAGTTTTTAAACCAAAGTGTTTACAAAAGTTGCAAATAAGAAGGAATCTAATTTCCACCAAAAGTTTCAGTCATGCAGGTTAGTGAAGCTCTCATTACAACACAGAAATCTTGAAAAACTTTAGTTTTCCTTGTTAACCTTTTATATGTTTTACTGCATTAAAAGCTATAATAGCACATGTGAATCTATCATTTAGACTTCGTATGCTTTGGGTTTCATTGGTAATATTGTATCAGATTGGAGGAAACCTGTAATATGATGTAGTGATCTTTATGTGCAACTATCAATATGAGGTAGAAGACAAGGAAACACATCTGAGATGTTCCAACTGGACACGCTAGACATACAAAAGCAATATACATTGTAATGGTTATTGAATGATGGACTCAGATGTTGAGTAAGTTGTGATGATGTGAGATAAATCCAGCTGTGCCAGAGAGAGTAGAGCAATGCATGTGTAACATATGCCAGTGTACCTAGCTGGAGTTTTTGTAAAGAATTATATGTCATTTGAATATCAAACTGATTCATACAGATGTTTGTGTTAAAAATGTATTTGTAAAGCTGCTAGTGTTAAAAATGTATCAACAGTGGATCCTGCTGAACAGAAAATAAATGTATGTGTATGTCAGGCTGTATTGTTGTAACTGCTGAAATGTATATATTTTAACAGAGAATACTGGAAGGGAAGGGGTTAATCTCAGCCCAGTTAACCTTAACTCATTCCCTCCAGTACAGCTCTTTTGATTGTGTACCTTTAACTCCCAATTGGTGTGGCTTCAGCCTTTAAAAAATGAAGTTATCATCTTACAGTTCTAATAAATACTCATTGGCAGAGGTCAAACATCAATAAAATTGTGTTTGCCATCATATATGCTTCAAGATGAAATATTCTGATACCTTGTATTCCATGGTTTTGGAATTAATAATGCATATATGAACAATCAATGTTTGATGCCTAAACATGCAGTAGGAGATAACTGCAGAAATTCCTGGAGGCACACTCAACTGTAATGAGTTAAGAAAAATAGCCTGGAATTAAATGACTTGGTTTAGGCCATAACAATTTTATCTCATAGGTCTGAATGCAGCCAATATCTGTGAAAATCCTTTCTACAGGAAAGGTAGAAGTGTTGGGGCTGTTTTATAGCATCCAGATGCTGCATTAAGTCTTAGCAAAGTTCTATGCATGTATTGTGACACACCTGTGCCAGATCCTGGCTCAGTTGCTAGTGATGAAGTAGTGTGGGAACCACAGAGTCAGGTGGCCAGATGTGATGTCATTCTGTAGCCAGCACAGAAACTGTATTTAGATATTAGTGAGAGATTTGATACCAGGACACAGCACTCTGCTATTGGAACTGACAACAAAGAAACTCATCCATTTCATCTTGCCTTGCTCTAGCAAGTAAGTAGGGAACAGCAATTCTTCAGTCAGTTAAGAAAATATAGTGAGACTAGTTAAATATTGTTTTTCTGTATCTGTCTGAATAAACATTCAGATCTGTGTTGTTTTTATATTTCCTATGAACTGCAACTCAGGCGTTTATTGTGAATAGATATTTGGTATTGTCATATTTATTTTTGTATTAAATATATCTAAACCTTTCATTGTGGCAGGTCTTTTAGAAAATATTTTAACCTTTGAGAGCACTTGAATTTATTAAGTGGCACTGTGGTCTCATGTTCCTGAAAGTCTTGCTGACTGGAAATGGTACCATTTGTATAAGTATTAATTTTACTAAGTATGTCAAAGGCCTTGGCTAAGTCTAGGTAGATGAGGGCAAATCTGTGAATACAGCCTACCCAGACATAACCAAGGCCTTTGACGCAATTTCCCACTCAGGCATCATTGATAAACTCACCCAGCTGGGTATCAACCTATATATTGTCAGGTTGGGTTACAAATGGGCTCACTGATAGAACTCATATGGGCAAAATAAGGGACTCCACCTCCTCCAGCAGACCTATAACCAGTGGTGTTGGTTGTGGGACTCCTACTGTTTGGAATCTACTTCTCCAAAGTACAGGCTAAAAACTAAAGGACTGCAGCTGGCAAAGTTTGCTAATAAATGCAAACTTGGAGTGATCATCGAAAACCTTAGTGATGTCAACATCCTGCAAGAAGGTCTTAACATAGACTAATGACCAGTGCCAACGTCATGGTCTTAAACTTAATGCAAAAAAAGCATTATTACCCCCTTCAGTAAGAGTGACATTCCTGCAAACTACCATGTCAGTAGCAGTACCCTAAGCATATAGTGAGTGGTGAGAGATCTGGGCACACAGGTTGACAGCAACCCTAACTTCTATTACCATGTCTCGACAGTGGTAAGAAGGGCATTTTATATTGCTTATCTCATAAGTAAGGGCATTGCCTCCAGAATAAAAGAGGTTATAACCCCCCTGTTCTCTTACCTCATCAGGCCAATAACAGAGTGCAGTGCTCCCTTTGGTATGATCCTTTCCAAACACCTGCAGTAATAGAAGAGACCACAAAAGTTCCTTACAAAGAAAAGTCAGGGTCTTCAAGATCTGCCTTATGTGAACAGACTGCAATCATTGTCACTTTACTCTGTGTCATGCAGACTGCTTAGAGGCAATCTGTGCCTTGCATACAGAGAAATTTCTGACCAGCTTAAATGGAAATGCTGCACATTCGCAAGTCAAATAGCACACAGATCACTCACTCAAAGTACCTTAACCTGGTATGTGACATCAACAGAACTTGCTGGAAAGACAGATTGGTCTCACAGAGGTTGCCTCACTATTTGAATAAGCTTCAGATTTATGTTAAACAAAGCCTCTCATTGGCCCTATTTAAGTGCAGTTTGGATGATTGGATGGGTAACTGAAATTTCTCTCTGGGTATTCCACCTGTGTTCCTCTTGGACAGGGGCAATTAGGTACTGATTTTAGTGTCTGCTTGAACTGGACACCCTTGGGAACATGGGTTGAACTTAACTAGGCTTGTAAGGGCCCTGGGGTTGTTAGCCTAATATCCTCTTATGATCCTATAATTGGGTACCCTGGTAAGAGCCTTAGAGGTAGCCGGCATTGGGGTATACTGATGGCAGTATCTGCCTTACAGTCTGGGTGAAGGTGGCATAGCAGGTAAATCTGTGCCAGCTTTTCCCAGGTGTGTGTGTGTGTGTGTGTGTGTGTGTGTGTGTGTGTGTGTGTGTGTGTGTGTGTGTGTGTGTGTACAAAAATCAAATCTCAAAGAGTGTGTGTGTCAGCTACTTGGAACAGGGACACACAGCACTGATTTCATACAGAGGGTGGTGGAGGACTTGGCTTGAACACCCAGCTAAGGACTGAACAATGAGGTGGTCAGTGTGGAGTCTTATTTGGGGCCTGGAGAGGAAGTCCATCCCCAGGACTGGAGTGTACAGTCCCTCTGTGGTCTTAAGGAAATTGTGCTTGGTGCAGAGATCTGCATCTGAAAATACTGTGTCTATTTTTTTTCTCAGTGAACGTTTCCCACCAGTGTCAATGGTGAGGATTGAGGTTTCTTGATCACTGGCCCAGAGGAGGGAATTTACATAAGTTACCAGGAGATTACATCCAGTTCTAATATATGATGTTTTGTTCAGGAATAAGCTAGGCTCACAGTTGTGCATTTCAGAATGATTGCAGGTTTAACATGAGCTAAGTTATGGTATTGGCTGAGATTCATAGACAAGTGTGATGTGGCCAGGAAGTGAGGCATACTTCCAAATATTGTATATTAGTAATACTCCACTGAAAGATCTAGGACTTCTGTAAAGAAGGAGAAGGAAAAAGGAATCCCAACAACAACAAAGCAGGTTTAGTTAACTTTATAGCCTGAAAATGGAACCAATCCTTTAAACCCCCCCTCTTCTGAAAACTACTTCTTTTACCTTACATTTTTACATGCCTTTATTAAATTATCATCTAAGACATAGGCACACATATGCAGAAATGAAAACAAACCATGTCACAATTTTTATTGTTATACATTGCACATTACATATATGTTGTTCTTTTTAACAATTAACATTTACTCCATTACATAAATTGCTCAGTTCCTACCTTCCCTTAAACCTCCCTCCTCCTCCTAATGTGAATTACTTTCCATTACTGTTCCCACAAATTCCATTTCCTTCTATGTATTTTACTCCCTCCCTTTTCTAAAGATCCTGCTTCCAATTCTTAAAACCCTTTACAATATCTAGTACTTCAATTAGAGTTGGTTTAGATTTTGATTTCCACTTTCTGGTAATTGTTTTTTTTTTTTTTTTTGGCAGCCAGTACTATTAAACTTATAAATACTTTATTATGTCTAGGCAATTTAGATCTTGTGTCTTTGCTCAAAAGAATTTCCTTAGTTACAGCCATTTCCTTTCCCAACATTTCTGACAGAGTACTGTCTAGGGAAAGTTTAAACTCTACCAACTTATTACACTCTCAAAAGCATGTTCACTGTAAACTCTCACACTTTCCCATTATACATCCAGCATTTCCTATCAACTTGAGGAAAAATTCTCTGAAGTCTATTTGGGGTATATAAATATCCAAAAAACACATCCAAGCAAAAATACTAAACCTTCAGACTGTTGTTACATATTTTGGAGCCCTTCAGGTGTCCTCCCATTGTTCCATTTTAAATTGCCCTTCCAGTCTCTCTTCCCAATCTTTTTCCAACTCTTCCAATTGATCATTATAGTTAGCATGAAATATTTTAAATTCCACACTTATTCAATATTTTTAAAAGAGGTGGCCTTTCACTTAACACCCCCCTATTCTTTTCTTTTTGCCTATACTCCACCATCAATCCCTTGTAGGGAAGATGGTCTCTAACCTGCAATCAAAACTTCTGCTTGGTCTCTCCCCACTGCGTTTATGCACATTTGTGAAAATATAAATATGTGAGAATGTCAAGTATAGTGTTTGGTGGTATAGTGTTTCATAGTGGTATACTTTTTTCTGTAGGAAGTCACTGCCAGTGTGATTTTCAGTGCACACTTGCAGTGGTTCCTGTGTCTAGGATGTTTCTTCCTTTGCTGAGTTGATATATTTATGTCTGGGGATCTGGGGGTTTGGGGGCTTATCCCCTTGCAAAAAAATATGTTTAGTTGTTTTATTTGTAGGTAATTGTCTTATTTTTTGGTGTTTTATGAGTCCACATTTTGTGTGCTCAATCATTTATGACGTTGGGCTTTTCCTCTTCAATGTGTCACTTTTTAGTCTTTTAGCAGGATTCAATAAACTCCATGTAAGCCTCGCGCAAAGCCTACATGGAGTTTACATGTTTGCATTGTGAGCAACAGTGCTAATTACTATTCATGCCACAAGTAGCATTTAAATGTAAACAAGCATGGTTTTATGGCAGGCAAAAGTGCTGGCAGTCAGAAAACCATGTAGTGCAACACAGATAGTGAACCTGTTTCCCTTACAGCAATCTAGGATAGCGGGATTGCATGGAATGCCACAGTGATTACCAGGGTTTATCATATAGTCATATATCTATTCCAAACACAGTACTAGACAGTGTATACATTGCAGAGTAGTGTGAAAATCCATTCAAGCCATTCTGTACAAAAGTTGAGTAACTGATCTGTAAGGGTACATGGACTGCCATTTAAAATAACTAATCAGGGGAAGTGTTTTTGTTGTATAGGGACACACAGATAAATTGTAGGAATGAGCACAGGGAAAGAGAACAGGTAAAACATTGTAATGTACAACAGATGAGATCATGTAAATGGAAGACAACTGTAGCAGGAACAATAATCACATATCAACATGGTACAGTACGGACTTCACAGTAAAAATGTATATTATTTGACTGTCAGACAAGGTGACATAACAATGGAAAAGATATGTCTTTGGGAGATAAGCATCTTGACATGAACAGTGGAGAGGACATCTATCGGGGATGTAATATACAACTGGGGCAGGGTTCATTTTGTGAAGCTATGCAAACTGATATGCCTGAATATGAGTGTAATGTCAGCAGAGTTCTCCAAAACATGGTACACAGTTACAGACCCATGGACAACAGTAAAAGAAGCATGCATAATCATGGACAATATCAATATAATACTACCAATAATAATAATACCACGTCTCTGAGACAACATATGTGATTCTTAGTGATTACAGATGGTTCTGCATGAACAGACTTGTACAACTATTATGACATCTCAGCAATTTATGAGGGTAATCAACTGCATCATCCTGACACTGTAACATCTGCTGGAGGTTTTAGGAGGGACACTGCTATACCTGTATGTGACATTATGATAAATCCAGGCTAGTTGACTGGTGTACATGGCATATATATAAGCACAGTCTACACTGTCATGAATGTAACCCATACCATCAATGTTGTCAAACAGCTATGTATGTACCGTGTGTATCACCAGAACAGGTATCACACATGCATCTGGTGTAACATCTTGGTGGGTGTTCCACACTATCAGACAGTAAGGTTTGTGCAACTAAAAGAATACCTAGGTTTGGCCAATATGATATGTGGCAGCTCAGTGTGGCAAAGGTGATACACTTCAGTTACATATCATTGGAAGATGTGTAGTGAGGTACATGAAGAATGGTGCATTGTACTCATTTGTTGGTGTGATGAAGGTTGTGAACTATGGAGGTATTATGGCCTTTGGTGTGCATGTCCTGCACATACTCAGTAGCTGTGGTACATACAGGGAGTACTCACCAGTGTGGCCATGTGCTGGTGGACATTCCACATACCATCTACCCAGGGAACAAGTCATATACCAATTGGTCTGCTTATAGAGTGTGATGCCTACATTATCCTTGGTTTGTGCATTTGTTTTCATAATAAATTTCCTCCTGTTTTTGCTTCATCTCAGGTGTTGTTGTGGTTGTGGCAGCAACCTTTGGTGTGTTTTGACACTATATGTATTATACTAATATCACTGTTAGAGCCATTGATTGCTCACAGTCTGTAGTCCTCCAGACAGGTTGGGCACAGGGTGTGTATGTCAATGTTGACATCTGTGTCTTAAATAATGGGCAGGAAAGGGTGTAGCAGACAGCCATGATGTATTGACCTGATCATTGGACCAGAGACATACATTACCTCACACATTTCAACATATTTAGATGCCATGTATGTGATCCAATGGTCTACCCACTTAGTGACATAGGTGTTTATGACCACATATAACAGTGTTGAGTGACTACCTAAGTGAGGATTTGTGTCAATTCCCTTCCTGGTCAGGTTACACAGGATGATAGTATTCTCATCATGCATGCCCTCAATGACCTCTGACGGTATATCTAACAGGTGTAAAAGACACAGATTTAGCATTAACAACTCACACATTTGTTACACACAGCTGGAATATTACTAGTGTCCAGATAGAAAAGGTCAATGATTTCTCATCAAGAAAATGCAGGCCCTACAAACTGTTCCATGACTCATGTGGATTGACTGAACACCCTGTCATTGTACTCTGTATCATATAGGATAAGGTGACTTGTGCCTGACCTGGAGGCCAGTCTCTGACTCTGCCCTGATGGGATACTGCACATCCACAAATCAGCTATAGCTGATGACATAAGCAGTGTCTGGTGAGGAGAAAATACTCATAGCACTGCGCCACATGCTCTCTCTAATCTCATACAAGTGCACAAACACACATACACTCCAGTGAGAAGAGAACTCCTACCTAAGTACACTGACCAGAGACCTCTGTATTTAAAGCAAGCACCACAGCTTACATCTGATTTGGAGAGTGTCAAGCAACAGTTTATAGCTAATGACATCAGCAGTGGCTGGTAAGGAGACAATGCTAACAGCAGTGTCCCACATGCTGGTGCAAAATGCTCTCTTTAATGTAATGTCAAGCAAGTGCACACACACACACACCCCAGTTGACTGTAGTGAGATTAGAAATCCTAGCTAACTAAGGACACAGACTAGAGAACTCAGTACTTTACAGAAGCACCATGGCACATGTCTACTTTTACATGACTGCAGGGCAGCTTATAGTGGATGACATCAGCAGTCGATGTTGGAGTGAAGATATTGAAAGGCCAGCATGAAATGGATGTGTAGGCATGTGCAAGTGTCAAAAATTGGCAATCCATGTGATTGGAGTGGCAACTGTAGGATAAAGACCTATGCTCTTCTTATTAAATAGACTCACACTTCCCAGCTGACTGCAGTGAGAACAGAACCCTTACCTATCTAAGGTACACAGAATGGAGACCACAGTACTTTATACCAGTGCCACAGCACAAGTCTGGCTTTTATATGGCTGCAGAACAACTCATGGTGGATGACATCAGCTGTTGATTTTGGAGTGAAGATGTTGGGAAGCCTGCATGAAATGGATGTGTAGGCATGTTCAACTGTCAAGATATTTCAAGTTCTGCATGTTACCAGATTAATGATTGTGCAATGTGTATTATGTGGTGGTTATATCCCAATGTGCAGGTATACTTTAAGAGACAGGTTTACAAACTAAATGCTAACAAGTGTCCACATGACTACAAGTATTTGAAAATCAGAATGTGTTTTGTTATTCTAAAGATGTGCATGGCATATCCCACAAAGTTTCTTATTAATTTATGTAGTGTATTTGATATATTTGTGAACAAGTACTGAGAGACCAGGGTTGCAGTGCATTGAGGGAGGTAACATATGGCTGCATTGTAAATATGTGACATATTCTTAGATAGGGCCTTTATTTTTTTATGTTTCCACATGTAGTTTCATGGCATGAAAATAAATGGACAGTAACAAGAACTAATGCACACTATTATTTACTTTTCATAGTGCAATGATAAGCAGCAGGTTTGCAGAATGGTTGGCAAAGTATGTGTGCGTGAGAGATACACATTTCTATTGCTTTTCCTGTTTGCACATAGTTAAGCAGTGTGCAAATGCGAGGCTCATTTCTAAAATTATGACAGATAGTATTGAGTGTATAAAACATACCTGCTGCTTACCTGACTCTGTGCAGCAGGTGTAAATGCATTGACACATTCCTTTTTCACTCAGATGATACAGGGTCTGAATCCATATGTATGTAATACTTTTAAATAAGTATTGATAATTCAGTAAAATTTTACTTTATTCTATGTTCACCATTTGTTAGTGTACTTTGATGTAGCACAACATGTTTAAGCAGCATTGTGAGGAGGTGACCGCTCCACAGAAGAACCACTCTCCATCATTTGTCATTGGTGCATGATGCCAAACTCTATGCAAACATAGAGGCCAATAAGTGAACGGATCCATTGCTGTGTTGTGTGTGAATGTCGCAGGGT
>NC_056740.1:460563782-460583655 GCF_019279795.1 Protopterus annectens
GAAGGTGAATTAATTATTATACATTTATAGCTGTAAAGCTATCAGTTGCATGTGCAGCTGTAGTGCTGGGTCCAATTACCCTGTGCACATTTTTTTGCTGTGTGTATTCACATGGGAATCTATATCCAGCAGAAGCACTGCAGAATTGCCTCTGCCTGATGTTGACGGATATATTGCCTATCATAATGATGGCAGGGATGACCTGACAAGAGCAGGGGTGTCGAGTGTCTGCTGGTTACAAGGAAGGTGACTCCCCTCCCCTCCCACCTGCATCCCTTAATCAGACTATGGGCACAGTCTCCTGTCCTGTTGTTATCCAGGAAACACAACCATCACAGAATGAACAAGTTGATGTGAACTATATAGATAAGGGAAATGTGGTTGCCCTCATTTCAGAAATGTCTGCATCTGCCCTCATACTTGTGGACAGGAGGATCCTTGTAGTGATTTGATAATGTGCTTGCTGGAGGTATGGTTACTGCTCTTCCCCTAAGACTGGTGTGTCAGTTGCTGCTACCCATTATAGAGGCCCAGGCTACTTACAGCAGAGCCCTGGCAGAGATAATGATTGCAGTTCATGCTGTACCTACTGACCTACTGACCTACATGAAAGCATGACACGTATGCATGAATCATTGAAGAGACCGAATCACACATCTGACCATGCAGTGCAGGTTCTTCAGTGGGTCATCAGTCAGGAGCAAATGGCCATCCTTATGGCCAGTCGTCTCTACACCCACAGACTTAAGCCACATGTCTGTGGATTAGGGTGATCCCACTTCCACAGAGTGTCCAGACTCTGGAAGGGCTATCACTATGGTCGCTATCAAGCTGACACATCTGCTATCATACACTGATCTCACTCATTAAGCACACCAACATTGTGCCAGAGTCACAATGCAGCCAGTGCAACTCCTTGTGGAGCCAGTTCTCATGGGTGGGAGCTTAACTGTCAGCCATGCTGATGAAGTCTTGCCATATGTGCAAGACGAAAAGTGCTTCATTAAACTGAGAGAGAATTTGCTTTGGTGTTTCTAAGCTGTCTTTTTGTTTTTCACCAGAAGTGTAATGGTTGGCCCATCTGCGGTATAGCTCCGCAAGGTAAGTGTGCAATAGATAGGACTTTAGGGATAGGATGTGGGTTAAGATAAGTGAATAGATAGGTAATGTATGTAAGATATAGTGTAGTGTTAGAAGTAGGGATTTATTTAACTGTATGTATGTGCATTATTTATTTTTTTGGGTCCACGTCTGTAGGGGACGTGTGTGGTAGTTATGGACCTTAGGGTTAGGGAGGGATTAAGGAGCGTGCATAGTTGTGTATGTGGAGTTTAGTGTAGGGTTCGAAGTAGGGTTTTGGTGCTTTACTTTAGGTTAGAAATAGGGTTTAGTTAGTGTATGTATGTGGTTTACTTATTTTGCTTGGGATAATATGTAGCGGGTGGTGGGGATGGCCGACTATGACAGTTCTTTAATTTATTTTTCGCTGTTTAGTGCATTCGAGATTTTCACGGTTCGCGTTATAGGTGTCGACGTTTAGGTATTCATGTAAAGGGTTTTTTGATTTGGTGACATAGCCCACATACACAATGTGCCACTCAACTACAGCCCATAAGGCATAAAGTACCCAATGCTCTAGTCATAGGTGACTCTATTGTCAGGCACACTGATGTTCCACACACCAGGCTAAACAAAGACAAAGTCACTGTCAGCTGCCTGTCAGGTGCCAGGATCCATCACATAATGCACTCACTCAGGTCACTCCACAACAAGTACAAATATGACTCTGTCATTGTCCATGTTGGTGTGAATGACCTGAGACGTACTTCCCTGGACTACATGAAAAGAGACATGGAGGAGCTCTCCGATATTGTAGCCCAGGCCAGTATGACCATAGCCCTGAGTAGCATCCTGCCATCACCCAGAATGACACCACAGTACAAGGACAAAATGATTGAGTTGAGCAATTGGCTAAGCTTCTGGTATCATTCTAAGGGAATCCAGTATCTGTCTGCCTGGCATGACATAATCGACAGACCACGCTGCTTTGCCAGAGATGGCCTGCACCTGTCGCCCTTGGGATTCCGGATACTGGCAAAGGCTCTTGCCACCCCTATAGTGCCTTTTTTAGGCAAGGTTCAAATGACAAATTCACCACTGTAACAGGTACAAGCAAGCAAAATCTGAGGGTAATGCTACTCAATGCTAGAAGTCTAAACCTCAAAATGCACTCACTCGAGGCACTCCATAAAATGGAGGACATTGACATCTGTGCAGTGACAGAGACCTGTTTCAAAGCTCTATAGAGCACCCCTTCATTACCAAGCTATAATTCATACCACACCTTTCAGCCACCAAACCCAGACCGAAACACTAAAGGTGGAGGCATGTCCATATTCATTAAGGAAATCGATACCTCCAAGCTAGATGCTCAGCATAATGCAGCTGAGATTATCCGAGTTCAGCTAACTCTGGGCAAAACTGCAATCCAGATTGTAGCTTGCTACAGACCCCCCACCATGACCCAGGATTCCCACTCCTCTTTTCTTGATACACTGGAAAATATTAAGGTACAACCCAACACTCTAATAATGGGTGATTTCAACTACCCTACCATTAACTGGGAAAACTACTCATGTACCAACTCTTTTGCTCAATGTTTTCTGGAAATTATCAATTCCAATGCTTTGGATCAACTTATCCACACCCCCACCAGGGGCAGCAATATCCTAGACCTGGTTATCACCAACATGGGTAACCAGTGTTCCACACCAGAGGTCAGCTCTTCGATTGTCAGATCTGACCACAAGCTAATCACCTTAGACATCCTCATCCCACCCCCCCTTAGGAAAACAACCGTAAAAGATTTCTCCAAAGCCAACTTCACGCTTCTTAAGACAGAAGTGGCAAACTTCATGACATCCATGCAGATGGACAATGTACAACTGCTGAATCCTACACAAATGCACTTTATAAGCACTTACACGAGTGCATGGATCATGCTATCCCTAACAGAACCAAGATGCTATCCTCCAAAAAAAGGAAGCCAATCTGGTGGTCTTCTGCCATAAACAAACTCTACAACAGAAGAAAGAAACTGTTGCAAAAAAGAGTAAAAATCCCATGATTCGAGGAACTCCCTGGTAAGAAGTTGAGATCCCTCATAAAATCCTCCAAAGCTAGTTACGAAAACAAAATTGCCACTGATTCTAAAGACAACCACAAAACATTCTATAGCTATGTCAGAAATCTCAATGGCAACACTCAGATTTGCTCTGAGTTACAGCACTATGACACTAAATATACAGAACCAACTGATATTGTCAACATCCTGGCAGATAGGTTCAGTGCTAACTTTACCCTCCTCTCACACCCTAAAGGGCCCATCTTTATACCAGAAGAATGCAAAGTTCCTGTAATCACGGCTGCACAGGTAAAAACCTCACTCTCTAAAGCCAAGAACACAGCATCCATGGGACCTGGCAACATCCCAGGTTGCCTTCTACATGAACTACAGAATGAACTGGCACCCCACCTAAGTACCATGTTCAATCATAGCCTCACCTCAGGCTTTGTGCCCATTGAATGGCACACTGTGACAGTTATCCCACTCCACAAAGTGGGGGGACCACAACAGACCCCGGGAACTACCACCCCATTAGCTTGACGAGCCTGGTCTGCAATGCCATGGAACGTAGCATCATGGAACTCATAAACAAAGACATCGGAGATCTCCAAACTCTGGACCCCACACAGTTTGGGTTTGTAAAAGGCAGATCATGTCTCCTAAACCTGATAGACTTCTTTGAAGCAGTCACCAAAGCCATAGATGAGGGTAAGGTGGTTCACACAGCCTATCTAGATCTCGCCAAGGCATTCAATACCATCCCCAACTCTGGAATTATAGATAAACTCACTAAACTAGCTATAAATCCCTATGCCACAAGATGGGTTGCCAACTGGCTTACTGACAGAACCCACACCATAAAAGTAGCTGACTCCAAATCAAACTTCAGACCAGTGACAAGTGGAGTACCACAGGGTTCAGTCCTGGGTCCTCTCCTGTTTGGTATCTACTTCTCTGAAGTACAGGCTAACACAGAAGGTCTTTGGCTAACTAAATTCACAGATGACTGCAAACTAGGAGACATAATCAAAACTCTTAATGATGTGGACATCCTACAAAAGGGCCTCACTGAGACAGATGCCTAGTGTCAAAGACATGGTCTCAAGCTCAATGCCAAAAAGTGCATTATCATCCCCTTTGGTAAAAACTCTGTACCCATGAACTACCACATAGGCAGTAGTCTACTTAACACCGAAAGTGTGATAAGAGAACTTGGGACACAGGTGGACAGTAGTATCTCCTTTGATAATCGCATCGCCACAGTGGTCAGGAAATCCTTCTATGTGGCACACCTCATCACAAAATGTTTCTCATCCAGAAAAAAAGAGGTCATTGTTCCCCTCTACTCATCACTCATTAGACCCATTATAGAGTAAAATGCCCCTTTTGGTATGTACCTCTCAAGACATCTACTACAACTGGAAAGGCCAAAGAAATACCTCACAAAGAGGATTACCGGCCTCAAACAGATGCCTTATGTAGACCATCTCAAAAACTCCAGCTTTACTCCCTTGTATATCACCTACTCAGAGGCGATCTCTGCCTAACATACAAAGCTATGTCAAACCCAGAGCTGTTGGACATGCTCCACTTAAAGAAATCCCAATTCCTCTGAGCTACACGCTCTAGGGACCTAAACCCTGTCACCACAATAAACAGAACATGCTGGAGGGATAGATTCCTGTCCCAGAGACTTCCCATACTCTGGAACAGACTACCTATCTATGTCAAACAGAGCTCCTCATTAACACTCTTCAAGAAAAATCTTGATGATTGGATGGGTAATAGGAAATTCACCCTGGGGATCACTTCTGTGGTTCTGCTTGACAGGGGCACAGGAAAACAATTTTCTTGGGTGGCAAAAGCCAGGGTACCTTTTTGGTTAGGCTTGCATAGGCCCTAGGGCCAATAGCCTAGTATCTACCGATGAACCTATGTTGCAAGCAAAATTAAAATCCCTGGATCTAGCTGTTATGATGCTGATCATTTTGTGGATGTGCAAAATGTCCATCAGAGCTGGATACTAGGATACCTGAATGTCAGGCAATGATCACTGCTCAATAACTGGTAGGAGACCAAGTATAGAGACAGACCCTTAAAGGGTAATATGTTTACACTCTGGATTATTCTGGTAAGGAACCTTTGTGGGATTTCCAACTGTTTCATGTGTCTAGTCAAGTAGATGCCAAAGGAGGCCTTATATGGAATGATGGTTCTTATAAGTGCCAAAGTGGCACTATCACTTGCTTGGTCCTGGTTCCCATTCCCTTACTTATAAGTTGGGTGACATAGAATGAGTTTTTGACCACATGTTAGTCAAAGGCCAGATTACTGTCTGCATATGTTCTCAGGTCCCTGAGTAGCAGGTTAGGGGTGTCTTATTACTGGAGTAATTAGCCTGGGTGGCTGTTTCCCCAAAAGGCACTATAATGCATTTATTGGCACTGAGTTTTAATCCATGACTTTGTCACCAGTCATTTGCCTATGTTAGACCATCTTGTAAGATGTTTGTGTCATGGGGGAGTTTATGATAGTTCCCAATTTGCAGCCATCTGCAGCCTTGATTAGCCAAAGGCCTTTAATAGTAGCCTTTTCCTCCAATAAATAGATGCCAAGTAGGAGATGTCTCGGTAGGAATCCCTAAGGTACCCAACTGGTGATCTGTCTCTTAGTGGAGGTGGTCTCACCAATCCTGAGTCCCGTCTGTGAGCCAGTTGACAATCCACAAAGTTATGTAAAGGTTTCTGCCCAGTTCAGTGAGTTGGTCAACTATACCTGAGTAGGGTAGTATATCAAACACCTTAGTCAGGTCCTTGTAGGTGGAATGCACCATTTTCCCCTCATAGGTTCATAGGTAGGTACTAGGCTATTAGTCCTTGGGCCTGTATAAGCCAAGCCAAAAAGGTACCCTGGCTTTCACCACCCAAGAAAATGATTTTCCTGTGCCCCTGTTGAGCAGAGCCACAAAGGTGATCCCAGGGGGTGAATTTCCCATTTCCCATCCAATCATCAAGATTTTTCTTGAAGAGTGCTAATGAGGAGCTTTGTTTGATATAGATAGGGAGTTTATTCCAAAGTATGGGAAGTCTCTGGGACAGGAATCTATCTCTCCGGCATGTTCTGTTTATTGTGGTGACAAGGTTTATTTCCCTAGAGTGTGTAGCAATGAGGGATTGGGACTTCTTTAAGTGGAGCATGTCCAACAGCTCTGGGTTTGACATAGCTTTGTATGTTAGGCAGAGATCAACTCTGAGTAGACGATATGCGACACAGTAAAGCTGGAGTTTTTTGACATGGTCTGCGTAGGGCATCTGTTTGAGGCCAGTAATCCTCTTTGTGAGGTATTTCTGCGACCTTTCCATTTGTTGTAGATGTCTTGTGAGGTACATACCAAAAGGGGTGTTGTACTCTATAATGGGTCTAATGAGTGATGGGTAGAGGGGAACAATGACCTCTTTTTTTTATGATGAGAAACCTTTTGTGATGAGGTGTGCCACATAGAAGGATTTCCTGACTACTGTGGTGATGTGATTATCAAAGGAGAGACTACTGTCCACCTGTGTCCCAAGATCTCTCATCACACTTTCGGTGTTAAGTATACTACCACCTATGTTGTAGTTCATGGGTACAAAGTTTTTACCAAAGGGGATGACAATGCACTTTTTGGCATTGAGCTTGAGGGCATGGCTTTGACAACAGGCATCTGTCTCAGTGAGGCCCTTTGTAGGATGTCCACACCATTAGGAGTTTCAGTTATGGCTCCTAGTTTGCAGTCATCTGCAAACTTCATTAGCCAAAGACCTTCTGTGTTAGCCTGTACTTCAGAGAAGTAGATACCAAGCAGGAGAGGACCCAGGACTGAACTCTGTGGTACTCCACTTGTCACTGGTCTGAAGTCTGATTTGGAGTTTGCTCCTTTCACAGTGTGGGTTCTGTCAGTGAGGCAGTTGGCAACCCATCTTGTGTCATAGGGATTTATAGCTAGTTTAGTGAGTTTATTTATAATTCCAGAGTGGGAGATGGTATCAAAAGGCTTGCCAAGATCTAGATAGGCTGTGTGAACCACCTTATCCTTGTCTATGGCTTTGGTAACTGCTTCAAAGAAGTCTATCAGGTTTAGGAGACATGATCTGCCTTTTACAAACCCGAACTGGGTGGGGTCCAGAGTTTGGAGAGTACCAATGTCTTTGTTTATAAGTTCCATGATGATACGTTCCATGGCCTTGCAGATCAGGCTCGTCAGGCTAATGGGGTGGTAGTTTGCGGGGTCCATGATGGCTACCCCCTTGTGGAGTGGGATAACTGTCGCTGTGCACCATTCAGCTGGCACAAAGCCTGAGGTGAGGCTATGATTGAACATGGTACTGAGGTGGGGTGCCAGTTCGTTCTGTAGTTCATGTAGAACACGGCCTGGGATGTTGTCCGGTCCCATGAATGCTGAGTTCTTGGCTTTCAAGAGTGTGATTTTTACTTGTGCAGCCGTGATTACAGGAACTTTAGCAATATCAGTTGGGTCTGTATATTTAGTGCCATTGTGCTGTAACTCAGAGCAGATCTGAGTGTTGCCATTGAGATTCTTGACATAGCTATAGAATGCTTTGTGGTTGTCTTTAGAATCAGTGGTGATTTTGTTTTCTTAACTAGCTTTGGAGGATTTTATTAGGGATCACAGCTTCTTACTGAAGCTGACCAGGGAGCTCCTCCACTCATGGGATTTTTCTCTCTTTTGCAACAGTTTCTTCCTTCTGTTGTACAGTTTGTTTATGGCAGGGAACCACCAGATTGGTTTCATTTTTTTTGGAGGAAAGCATCTTGGTTCTGTTTGGGATAGTACGATCCATGCACTCATGTAAGTGCTTATAAACTGCAATTTTGTAGGATTCAGTAGTTGTAACTGTATTGTCCATCTGCATGGGTGTCTTAAAACCACTTCTGTCTTAAGAAGCATGAAGTTGGCTTTGGAGAAATTTTTTACCCTGGTTTCCTTAATGGGGGGTGGGGGCAGGATGTGAATATCTAGGGTAAGTAGCTTATGGTTGGATCGGACCAATGAGGTGTTGACTTTAGGTGTGCAACAACGGTCACTCATGTTGGTAATGACTAGATCTAGGATATTGTTGCCACTGGTGGGGATGTGGATATGTTGATCCAGGGCATTGGAGTTTATGAATTCCAGAAAGTGTTGAGTGAAGGCATTAGTACATGAGTAGTTTTTCCAGTTGATAGTGGGGTAATTGAAATTGCCCATTATTAGGGTGTTTCATCAAGAAAAAAGGAGTGGGAATCCTGGGGCATGGTGGAGGATCTGTAGCAAGCTACAGTTTGGATTGCAGTTTTGCTCAGAGTTAGTTGCACTTGGATAACCTTGGCTACATTATGATGAGAAACTATAAAGAGGTAGTTAAAGCCTCCCATGAATGGGGTGTTTGGTTTAATAGTAACTGTCTACAGTAGGGGTATGAACTATGAGATTCTTTGGACATAGAGGGTGACCTATAACTTGCTAGAATATGGTGTAAGTCTTTATTTATGGTAATATGTACATGGAGAAACTCCAGAGCATTGTCCTGTTTAACCAAATTAGTGGTGTGGTAATGTAGATCAAAATTCTTCCACATTTTGCCTCTGTGCAGCTAATAGTCTAAATGTATGGAAGACACTGAAGTCTTCTTCTGCAGGACATCTTTCTGCCAATCTAAACTATGTCTCAGTAATGGCACAGATGTCTATATTCTCCAGAGTGAGGACAGCTTGTATGGTGTGGAGTTTCTTGTTTGGGTTCCTAGCACTGAGCAGTATTGTAGAGTTCTTTGGGTTTTATTTGCTCTGTCGGTAGGTTTATCAATTTGGCATTGCCTAAAAGGTGGTGGATAACGTTTTAGCCAATATTCAGAAGCCTAGGTGGACAGGTGCAGACCATCCATGGTTGTTAACCATGTCCTCCAGTGCTGGCAAATATTCATTTCTCCCTGGAAAGATGCCAGAAACTAAGCCAATCATTGAAGTCAATCATCTTTTGTTCATACTGCGGCATCATTCTTGGTGATGGTAGAATGGTGCTCAGTGCAAGGGACATACCTACCTGAGACACACATTCATAGAGATTAACAATGTCTAGGGAGGTAGGTCTCAGGTTATTAACACCCACATGGACATGATAGAATTACACTCGTACTTGTGGAGTAGTAAGTGTGCACGTAACTTGGTGGATCCTGGTTCAGATAAATAACTGACCTTTGTCTTCTCCTTGTTCAGCCTGGTGAGGGAGGCATCTGTGTTTTGTACCATGGAGTCCCGTCTGGTGAGTGGGTCATCTGTGTGTCATACCATGGAGTCCCGTCTGGTGAGTGGGTCATCTGTGTGTCATACCATGGAGTCCTGTCTGGTGAGTGGGGCATCTGTGTGTCATACCATCGAGTCCTGTCTGGTGAGGGAGGCATCTGTGTATCATACCATGGAGTCCTGTCTGGTGAGGGGGGTATCTGGGTGTCATACCATGGAGTACCATCTGGTGAGTGGGGCATCTATGTGTCATACCATGGAGTCCCGTCTGGTGAGTGGGGCATCTGTGTGTCATACCATCGAGTCCCATATGACAAGAGCCCTGGGTATTGTTCTTGCATGCCTTATGAGCTTTGCTCTTTGGGTTCCACTGGGTGTAGCAGTGTGTGGTGTTTGTTGTTGCTTTTGGCGAGTGCTTTAGAGATTGCTGAGGATAGACAATGCCATTTATAGGCTTAGGAGGTCCTTGAGCTTTGGGAAGAGTGCTTTTTAGTGCTTCAGCATAATTTCTTTTGGGGCCTATGACATTTTGTCAAAGCTTAAAATAACAAACCTCTCTTCATCGAACACCTTTTTGGTGAAGCCTATCAATCATCAAAAGGAGTTTTCAGTGAAATTTTTCCTAGGATAAGGCAACAGTTAGCCACCATCTGTAATTTGCCCTTTTCCCCATTGTAGTGTGATCTCGGAATTGATATATTTAGTTACAGGGGGTGAGGGTGCAGCCCCCTACCTAGGCAACTGTTAAGTTTTATTATTGTCTTCTCAGTCACTGGGGTGATCTACTGTTGCCTTGTCATGGGAAAACTTTAACTGAAACGTCTGTTCGATGATCAGTAGCTTCACTAAATAGGTGTGCAATAAAGAGTTGTTTGCTACTTTAATATAGACCTATTTCTTCTGTGTGTGGTGGACACTGAGTGGTGACTGAAGAGTTTGAGTGTGAATGTGTGTATGTTCTTGACAACTTTGGCTGTATGCAAGATTTTTACCTCTTCTAAAACTGTATATGTGCATCCCCCCCGTATTGGCAGGCTAGAAGGGTATTACTGCCTGTACTCTAAATATTTGCATATATGTATGTATAGATGTGTTTGTTGCTACATTGTCTCAGGGTGCCAAGTTTGCTATAGAGAAATTTGGAGATTGCATATCCATGTTGTCTAGACCTGTATTTGGGTTGACTACTGTAGGTTGTGGACTGGGTTTTATAGAGGTCTCCTTGGGTTGTCTCTGGGGTTTGGCACTAGACTAGGTTTGATTGTGCTAAGATTTGATGTGCAAACTAGCTGCTCTAATCTTGTCTGTACACAATTTCTTTGTTTTAGACACACTATGTTACAGGTTTCATAGGTTCTCATAGGTAGGTACTAGGCTATCGGCCCAAGGGCCTACGTAAGCCTAGCCAACAAGGTTTCCTGGTTTACGCCACCCAAGAAAGTTATTTTCCTGTGCCACTGTTGAGCAGAGACACAGAAGTAATCCCTGGGGTGTATTTCCTATTTCCCATCCACTCATCAAGATTTTTCTTGAAGAGTGCTAATGAAGAGCTTTGCCTGACATAGATGTGTAGCCTGCTCCAGAGTATGGGAGGTCTTTAGGACAGGAATCTATCCCTCCAGCATGTCCTGTTTATTGTGATGACAAGGTTTAGGTCCCTAGAGCATGTATCTTGGAGGGATTGGGATTTCTTTAGGTGTAGCATGTCTAACAGATCTGGGTTTGACATAGCTTTATATGTTAGGCAGAGATCACCTCGGAGTAGACGATATGCTATACTACGGAGTAAAGCTGAAGTTTTTTGAGACAGTCAGTGTAGGGCATTTGTTTGAGACCAGTAATCTTCTTTGTGAGATACTTCTGTGGCCTTTCCAGCTGCTGTAAATGTCTTGTGAGGTACATTCCAAAAGGGGCATTGTACTCTATAATGGGTCTAATGAGTGTCGAGTAGAGGGAAACAGTGACCTCTTTTTTCCTGGATGAGAACCCTTTTATGATGAGGTGTGCCACATAGAAGGATTTCCTGACTACTGTGGTGATGTGATTATCAAAGGACAGACTACTGTCCACCTGTGTCCCAAGGTCTCTTATCACACATTCAGTGTTAAGTAGATTGCTGCCTATGTGGTAGTTCATGGGTACAGAGTTTTTACCAAAGGGGATGACACTTTTCAGTTCTAATGGTAGTTGTAGGCATTTGCACCTGCACAGGCCACTGCTAAACTCGTAATATAAGGCATCAGAAAAGATTGTTTATGTACACCTACAATAAAGCAACTTAAATAAACTACTTGAATAAGGCAATTTCAAATATTACAGACCTTTAAAATGATTTAAAAGCAAAATCAACAAATATAGCAAAAATAAAGCAGTAGCACTCTAAACAGTGACAAAGAATAAAATAAAATAAATAAATCTCTTATCTACCAGATATGGACTGAGTTAACTGAACAGCAAAGCAATAAAATAAATGTCTGATCTGCTGAAGATGGAGTAGGATTAACTCAGTACCCCATCGGAATGTGGCGAGAGTACCAAGCAGATGGGAGCTCAGGGAAAATGAGCAGGAGACAATTTGTAGTGCAATACTGGTTTGCCGGGTTGGCGCTTAGTTTTATGGCTGTATGGAAAACAGGTGAAAAAATATTTAAATAGGTTACACAAAAGACAATAGCAATGAAGGGGGGGGGACTTTGGATGGCAGATTTTCATAAGAGGCAGAACCAGAGACACTGCCTTTTAAAACTACAACAGGAAAAAGAAGGGAGGGCTGGGAAAATTCAAGCTGGAAGTAGAATTCCTAGAGAGGGACCAAGTCAAATAAAGCCAGCATTGCAGCTTTAGTCCTAGGATTAGAATTGCAGAACCTTTTGCTTAATGTCTCGGTGTGGACTAGGGTGGACATAAAAAAAATGGGAAAGAACATAGCAAATTTAACAGAATGGTACTGCAATGTAACATTAAATATAAGACTCAAGCAGAAAAACTGGAATCTAACATCTGTGAAAGTACTAAAACACAAATCCTGGAGCAGATTTCAAAATACTGCCACTACTAAAATCCCACCACAGATTAAGGCACCAGACTATGCAGAAATCTGCAAGTAGTGAACAGGTTGTGAAAGCCCTTACCTTATCATTTGTATTTTAATAAATGCTATATTTTATTACCTGAACGGTTTTATCTGCCTACCTGCTTTTCTGCTGACTTTATTAGTTTTTGGATTTATACTTATTTGCTAATTTGGTGGCTTTTTTGATTGCTCTTTCTCTCTCTCTCTCTCTCTCTATATATATATATATTTATTTATTTTACATTTGTTTACCGGTAAAGTCCAGCTGGGCATATGCCCATTTTCAGTGGTGGCCCAGGGAGAAAAGCTCCAAGTAATACAATGACAAATACACAAATCAACATTTTAGACAAGTATTCGTTGGCAAATACATTTGCATTGTCATATGCACAAATCAACAATTCAGACAAGTATTCAGTGTGAATCAACAATTCAGGCAAGTATTAGATGTGAATTATATCAACAAACTTTTTGTTGTGTTACAGTGGTAATGAAGCTGCACAAGTAGCATTTGCAATACATACTCACATACAGAGAATTTCTTAATTTTTGCTGTCATGGAGGTACAATATTTAACGGTAGTTTAGAGTAAAAACATATTTAGTTATACAGAGGGTATAGAAAGTGACTTAGTGTTTAAGTTGAGGTTTATCCTGGGGTAATGCAGGGACAGAGCCAAGAGTTTGCTAGGTGATTTTTCAGGAATGATTTGAATTGTTTTGATGAGGAAATGGAGGCAAGAGTAGTTGGTAGGGTGTTCCATAGTTTGGAAGTGTAGTTGGAGAAAAGGCCTTCTCCAGCTGAGCTTTTTGCTCTAGTAACTTGTAGTAAGTATGTATTGTCGGAGCGGAGGTATTGAGGAGCAGAGTATGGCTGGATTAGATGTCTGAGTGGTGGAGTTTTGTTTGGGTGGTATAACATTTGGTGGGCTAGGCTTAATTGGTTAAAGTGTGGGAGTTCAAGCCAACTGAGCTGTTTGAGGGATTAGCAGTGATGTGACCTGTATGGTGATTTAGCGACAAGTTTAGCTATTTTATTATAGCAGGCTTCTAATTTAAGGTCTGATTTACGTAGGTTGATAAGGATAGGGTATGCATATAGAAGTGTAGATATCATGTGGGTTCTGGCCATGGTGATTCTTGTAGTAGTTGTTAGAAATTGGACATTTCTGTACAGGAGGCCTAGCTTCTTGTGGACTTTTTAATGGTTTGGTCTATATGGAGGTCAAATTTTAGACTGTTGTCAATTACTCTCCCAACTAGTTTGGTAACGGTAGTTGGAGTTATAATGGTATTATTTTTAGAGTAAATGTTGAAGGTTGGAGGGCGGATGCAGTCCTAGTAGGACAGATTAGGAGGTTAGTTTTATTGGGATTTAGTATCAGGTTGGAGTTGGTTAGCCAGTTTTCCACTGATAGGAAGGCGTCTTGGGTAAAAGTTTGGAGAAAGGTTGGAGGGGGGATGCAGTCCTAGTAGGACAGATTAGGAGGTTAGTTTTATTGGGATTTAGTATCAGGTTGGAGTTGGTTAGCCAGTTTTCCACTGATAGGAGGGCGTCTGGGGTAAAAGTTTGGAGAAAGGTTGGAGGGGGGAATGCAGTCCTAGTAGGACAGATTAGGAGGTTAGTTTTATTGGGATTTAGTATCAGGTTGGAGTTGGTTAGCCAGTTTCCCACTGATAGGAAGGCATCTTGGGTAAAAGTTTGGAGAAAGGTTGGAGGGGGGATGCAGTCCTAGTAGGACAGATTAGGAGGTTAGTTTTATTGGGATTTAGTATCAGGTTGGAGTTGGTTAGCCAGTTTCCCACTGATAGGAAGGCGTCTTGGGTAAAAGTTTGGAGAAAGGTTGGAGGGAGGATGCAGTCCTAGTAGGACAGATTAGGAGGTTAGTTTTATTGGGATTTAGTATCAGGTTGGAGTTGGTTAGCCAGTTTCCCACTGATAGAAAGGCGTCTTGGGTAAAAGTTTGGAGAAAGGTTGGAGGGGGGATGCAGCCCTAGTAGGACAGATTAGGAGGTTAGTTTTATTGGGATTTAGTATCAGGTTGGAGTTGGTTAGCCAGTTTCCCACTGATAGAAGTTCGTCATGTGTAAAAGTTTGGAGAAAGGTTGGAGGGGGGATGCAGTCCTAGTAGGACAGATTAGGAGGTTAGTTTTATTGGGATTTAGTATCAGGTTGGAGTTGGTTAGCCAGTTTCCCACTGATAGGAAGGCGTCTTGGGTAAAGTTTGGAGAATGGTTGGAGGGGGGATGCAGTCCTAGTAGGACAGATTAGGAGGTTAGTTTTATTGGGATTTAGTATCAGGTTGGAGTTGGTTAGCCAGTTTTCCACTGATAGGAGGGCGTCTGGGGTAAAAGTTTGGAGAAAGGTTGGAGGGGGGATGCAGTCCTAGTAGGACAGATTAGGAGGTTAGTTTTATTGGGATTTAGTATCAGGTTGGAGTTGGTTAGCCAGTTTCCCACTGATAGGAGGGTGTCTGGGGTAAAAGTTTGGAGAATGGTTGGAGGGGGGATGCAGTCCTAGTAGGACAGATTAGGAGGTTAGTTTTATTGGGATTTAGTATCAGGTTGGAGTTGGTTAGCCAGTTTGCCACTGATAGGAGGGCGTCTGGGGTAAAAGTTTGGAGAAAGGTTGGAGGGGGGATGCAGTCCTAGTAGGACAGATTAGGAGGTTAGTTTTATTGGGATTTAGTATCAGGTTGGAGTTGGTTAGCCAGTTTTCCACTGATAGGAGGGCGTCTGGGGTAAAAGTTTGGAGAAAGGTTGGAGGGGGGATGCAGTCCTAGTAGGACAGATTAGGAGGTTAGTTTTATTGGGATTTAGTATCAGGTTTGAGTTGGTTGTGGTTTTCCACTGATAGGAGGCGTCTGGGGTAAAAGTTTGGAGAAAGGTTGGAGGGATGCAGTCCTAGTAGGACAGATTAGGAGGTTAGTTTTATTGGGATTTAGTATCAGGTTGGAGTTGGTTAGCCAGTTTTCCACTGATAGGAAGGCGTCTTGGGTAAAAGTTTGGAGAAAGGTTGGAGGGGGGATGCAGTCCTAGTAGGACAGATTAGGAGGTTAGTTTTATTGGGATTTAGTATCAGGTTGGAGTTGGTTACCCAGTTTTCCACTGATAGGAAGGCGTCTTGGGTAAAAGTTTGGAGAAAGGTTGGAGGGGGGATGCAGTCCTAGTAGGACAGATTAGGAGGTTAGTTTTGTTAGGATTTAGTATCAGGTTGGAGTTGGTTAGCCAGTTTCCCACTGATAGGAAGGCGTCTTGGGTAAAAGTTTGGAGAAAGGTTGGAGGGATGCAGTCCTAGTAGGACAGATTAGGAGGTTAGTTTTATTGGGATTTAGTATCAGGTTGGAGTTGGTTAGCCAGTTTCCCACTGATAGGAAGGCGTCTTGGGTAAAAGTTTGGAGAAAGGTTGGAGGGGGGATGCAGTCCTAGTAGGACAGATTAGGAGGTTAGTTTTATTGGGATTTAGTATCAGGTTGGAGTTGGTTGTGGTTTCCCACTGATAGGAAGGCGTCTTGGGTAAAAGTTTGGAGAAAGGTTGGAGGGGGGATGCAGTCCTAGTAGGACAGATTAGGAGGTTAGTTTTATTGGGATTTAGTATCAGGTTGGAGTTGGTTAGCCAGTTTCCCACTGATAGGAGGGCGTCATGGGTAAAAGTTTGGAGAAAGGTTGGAGGGGGGATGCAGTCCTAGTAGGACAGATTAGGAGGTTAGTTTTATTGGGATTTAGTATCAGGTTGGAGTTGGTTAGCCAGTTTCCCACTGATAGGAAGGCGTCTTGGGTAAAAGTTTGGAGAAAGGTTGGAGGGGGGATGCAGTCCTAGTAGGACAGATTAGGAGGTTAGTTTTATTGGGATTTAGTATCAGGTTGGAGTTGGTTAGCTAGTTTTCCACTGATAGGAGGGCGTCTGGGGTAAAAGTTTGGAGAAAGGTTGGAGGGGGGATGCAGTCCTAGTAGGACAGATTAGGAGGTTAGTTTTATTGGGATTTAGTATCAGGTTGGAGTTGGTTAGCCAGTTTCCCACTGATAGGAGGGCGTCTGGGGTAAAAGTTTGGAGAAAGGTTGGAGGGGGGATGCAGTCCTAGTAGGACAGATTAGGAGGTTAGTTTTATTGGGATTTAGTATCAGGTTGGAGTTGGTTAGGCAGTTTTCCACTGATAGGAGGGCGTCTGGGGTAAAAGTTTGGAGAAAGGTTGGAGGGGGGATGCAGTCCTAGTAGGACAGATTAGGAGGTTAGTTTTATTGGGATTTAGTATCAGGTTGGAGTTGGTTAGCCAGTTTCCACTGATAGGAGGGCGTCTGGGGTAAAAGTTTGGAGAAAGGTTGGAGGGGGGATGCAGTCCTAGTAGGACAGATTAGGAGGTTAGTTTTATTGGGATTTAGTATCAGGTTGGAGTTGGTTAGTCAGTTTTCCACTGATAGGAAGGCGTCTTGGGTAAAAGTTTGGAGAAAGGTTGGAGGGGGGATGCAGTCCTAGTAGGACAGATTAGGAGGTTAGTTTTATTGGGATTTAGTATCAGGTTGGAGTTGGTTAGCCAGTTTTCCACTGATAGGAGGGCGTCTGGGGTAAAAGTTTGGAGAAAGGTTGGAGGGGGGATGCAGTCCTAGTAGGACAGATTAGGAGGTTAGTTTTATTGGGATTTAGTATCAGGTTGGAGTTGGTTAGCCAGTTTTCCACTGATAGGAAGGCGTCTTGGGTAAAAGTTTGGAGAAAGGTTGGAGGGGGGATGCAGTCCTAGTAGGACAGATTAGGAGGTTAGTTTTATTGGGATTTAGTATCAGGTTGGAGTTGGTTAGCCAGTTTTCCACTGATAGGAGGGCGTCTTGGGTAAAAGTTTGGAGAAAGGTTGGAGGGGGGATGCAGTCCTAGTAGGACAGATTAGGAGGTTAGTTTTATTGGGATTTAGTATCAGGTTGGAGTTGGTTACCCAGTTTTCCACTGATAGCAGGGCGTCTTGGGTAAAAGTTTGGAGAAAGGTTGGAGGGGGGATGCAGTCCTAGTAGGACAGATTAGGAGGTTAGTTTTATTGGGATTTAGTATCAGGTTGGAGTTGGTTAGCCAGTTTCCCACTGATAGGAGGGCGTCTGGGGTAAAAGTTTGGAGAAAGGTTGGAGGGGGGATGCAGTCCTAGTAGGACAGATTAGGAGGTTAGTTTTATTGGGATTTAGTATCAGGTTGGAGTTGGTTACCCAGTTTCCCACTGATAGGAGGGCGTCTGGGGTAAAAGTTTGGAGAGTTGTAAGGGATGGGGCTGCACAGATCAGGGTGAGTCATCAGCGTATTGAATTAGGCTGGCATGGGGGGGTAGCAGAGTGTAGCTGGTTGTAAAGAGTGAGAATAAGAGGGGTCCAAGAATGGAGCCTTGTGGGACCCCAATAGTGACTGGGAGGGTATGAGAGAGGGTTTGTTGCCAACAAAAGCTTGTTGCCTGTCTGCTAGGTAGCTCTGAAACCAGTTAAGAGTTGTGATATTAATGTTGAGGGAGGAAAGGCCATTGAGTTTGTTGTGGTTGACCATGCCAAAGGCTTTTGACAGGTCTAGGAATAAGGATGATACCAACTGGGAGTTGTTTCTATGTTGGTAAAGGTCAGTAGGGCAGTTGTTGTACTATGTGCAGGATGAAAGCCATGCTGGGTACTAGATAGTAGGTTTTGTGAGATAAAGTAATTCATGAGCTGTGTGTGTACTATTCTTTCTAGGATCTTGGATAAGGGTGAAAGAATAGCTATGGGGCGGTAGTTAGTAAGTTCATATGAGGTCCCACCTTTATGGAGACGTATTATGTGTGATATTTTCCAGATAAAGGGTACATATGCTTCAGCTAATGATCTGTTAATGAGTATGGCTATAGGATAGGAGATGGCTTCTGCTGTGATTTTAAGATAGTCATTCGGAAGGTTGTCAACAGCTGATGTAAATTTTATTATTTTCAGATGTTTATTGATGTAACTGGTGGATATTGGGTGTAATTTAAATTGGGTGGAGGTGTCTTGTGAGGGTGAACTATAGATTGATTCTGGGGGGGGGGTATTTGTGTTAGATTGTTTGTTGGCTAAATTTAGAATGGATTCTGTGAAGCAGTTATTGAATTGGGTAGCTATGCCTTCATTGCTGTTAGTTGTTTTTGGAGTGGGAGTAGCAATATTACCTGGTTGTAATAGGTTTTTAACTGTGGCCCAGAACTTTTGTGGATTTATTTGGTGCTTGTTTTGGATATTTAGGTAGACTTGGATGTGTCTATTTTTGCTTGTTTTTTGGTTTTGTGTCGAAGTTCATGGAAGGTCTGTTTAGTGGTATTGGTTTTGTCATTATGGTACAGTGACCAGGCTTTATTTTTTACTTTGAGTAGGGACCTGGTTTCTTTGGTTAGCCAGGGGGCATAGTTGGCTTTAACTCTAATGTGTCTTGGTGGTGCGTGGGTGTTGAGAATATCAAGAAAGGTGTTGTTCAGGGATTCAAAGATGGCCACTCTACTGTAAGCACTGCTAATCCTTAGCTCCTCTAAATATCTGGAATAAAATCAACCCAGAAGATTATCCAGAACTAATTCCAACAAAATTTCTTGAAATATCAACTCTAATCTACTCCGAAATAAGTTACCAGGAAGGAAAAAAACTGTTCCAGTTTATAATCAATCAAGATTGATAAGGATACAGAGAGGCTAACTTAAGCCATGTGCTCCTGCAGTCTTGCATACTGAATAACTACACTCAAAACTGAAGACAGTTATCATTACAGGATGTCAAAAGAAGATAAAAACATGGACACTACTACATCTAAGACTAAACTTTCGGGTTTACTATCTCCTGAAAAAAATCTGAATTCAAAAAGACAGAAGATATTAAAACAACCAGATCCAGCTAAAACTGGAAACAAAAGTAAATCTGATCAACCAGCCAATCTAGAGGATATTAAAACAGCTTTACTTCCCATCCAAGAAGCAATAAAATAATTAACTGTACAACTACAAGCATTTGGAAGTACCTTGAACCAAATAATGGACAGATTGGATAAATCCGAACCCAAAATTATGGAAAATGAGGATAAAATATCTCTAATAAAAAAAATCTATCTCTCATAAAAAAGAAATTCAAAACATCCAAGAAAAGATCACAGACCTGGAAGCAAGATCCAGAAGGAATAATATTATCATAACAGGCATCCCAGAATCTATAAATCACAATGAATTAATTAATTCTATCATACAAATTTTCAGCATACTGCTCAAAGAACCTGGAGTAGCAAAACAAACAAAACAAGAAAGAGCACACAGAGCACTAGAGAAAAACAAGGTGCATACAAACCCAGACCTGTCTGTGCAAAATTATTGAACTTCCAAGATGTTAACAAAATCCTGATGACTGCAAAAAAAGTGGTGTATCTATTAAACTTTT
>NC_056740.1:460584155-460630656 GCF_019279795.1 Protopterus annectens
TCCCCCTTAAAAACCTTTTTTTCCCAAAGCCAAAAAGAAAAAAAAAAACCACCTTCCCCCCCCCCTTTTTTGGGTGCTCCATGGTGCTATCCTGGATGTGGAAGCATAGATCTATATGTCTCATAGTATTTCAACAGGTAGTGCCTCAGGTATGTGTTCCTACCTTTGGTATGCCCTCCATTTCCAGCTTTTATTCAGAATACTTGTTTATGACACCTGTCTCATCTATTCTGGGTAGGTACATTGGACATTGAGGTGCACCAACCACCTGCACAAGGTACGGACATGGTTTATGTTAACTTTCTTTATAGTTGACATTATTGCTCTTGTAAGTGTAGTTGTGGTGCTTAGTTCGAATTACACTTTATGTATGTTTTGATTTGTTGTGTTCACAGGTGATATATTGCCTTGCATCAGCACTGAGAAGCTATCCATCCCCCATCTGAAGTTGGAGGATCATTATCCTCTGATGATTGTGGCAGAAATTATCAGGCGCATTCGAATGTAGCACAGCATTTCTCTACACAGCAAATGTAATATCCACATCCCTTCCACAGACATTGAGCACAGTCTCTCTGCCAGCGCTTACCCATGATACATTACAGTTTGAGAAAAAGTGTGGTGTCCTCAAGTACAAGTATTAAAGAACCTGCCTACTAGCATTCATGTGCAGGAAGTACTACACTGATGGGCAGATGGTATTGAGGTTAACAGTAAGTATGGTTACCACTTTCCCCCTGAGGCTGGTGTGTCAAGTAGCTGCCACCCAGTGTATGTGCAGGCCCATACTGGAGGCACAAATGAGTTTCACCACAGCCTCAGCAGAGGTTGTGATGGTCATCTAAGCAGTGCATGCTGAGTTACTGGACTGCCTAAACCATATATGTGACTCCTTGGACATACATAGCTCAGTTTATACAGGTATACATCACAGTTATACATCACAGGAACATCACAGGTGCAGTGTCTGTTCTGGATCATGTGCTGGGAGGAGGCTGGACTTCAAGGTTGTTCATCAGTAAAACCCTCAGAGGTCAGCCAACAAGATCATGGACAAACAAGGTCCTGCTCTGGCAGTAGTAACACTTCCACTGCCACATCTGTGGTCAATGTGTTTACATCCACAGGATTCAGTCCCTCTGGTTGTGGTAATGCTGACACCTCCTCCAGTAGATGTCAGTTACATTTAGGTAGCAGAGTGACATGTAGCCAGGGTCATGGAACATCCAGTGCACTCCTAACAGAGCCACATCGCATGCGCACAGCTGCCCACATGAGCATGATCCTATTGCCATGCCTACCACGGACCTGCCCAGTATACCACAGGATAGTGCTGGCCCATGTGCGGGGGCTGCATCCCTGCAAAGATACACACAAGCACCACTGCTCATAGCACATCCCCACCCACAGTGTACCAGGCCATTTGATCCAGTAATCCCCCAATACACCATATATCTATATAATGAGCATAACTGGGATCCTTCGTTGTTAATGACTTGTCATGTCACTTCCTTTTTCTTTCTTATAAAATATCATTCTTTGTGTGTTGAATTTTACCTCCCTGGAAGACATGTTGCCGAGAAGCCAGGGGAAGTAACATTTAATTGGTGAAGAATTGTGGTATTTTTTCTTTTTCATGTGGTAGTACTTATTTATTATTTTAATTAGTACTCATATAAACACAACTAACCATAATTAAATCTAAAATTGACTAACAGACTATGTACATTATATGCAGATATGTTTTCTTCTATAAATAATTTAATTAACTGAATTTCTATGAGGAATTGTTTTCATAACTATTTAATTCAATTTATTTGTTATGTATAAATGTTGTTACTTTAATACATTACATAAATAATGGAGAAACTCTTTTTCTACAATTTTTTATGATTGTTTTCCTTGCTATGTACACTGAGCATTAGAGAAAATTGTGGTTACTCTGTATGGCAGTTTGTGTGGAAGACAAAAGCTCTGAGCTGCTTCCTGTGTCCAGGGTTCAGGGCTTAATTCCTTCCACCTGAATTTACCTCTTGTGTGACTCCCAGCAAGTCATTTAAGTGGGCAGTGTTCTTGTGTCACCTGAAAAGAGTCAATTTGCCAAGCAAGCTTAAGTAGACAACAAATATGTAAAAAAAAGGTGCCAGTCTTTTACATAATACAAATGATTTTACAAGAACAAACTAATCTGTCAAAAATCTTCACACACCAACTAAAAACTATATCAGAGTTCAGAACATAAAATGTATTAATAAAATATATAATTCCAATAAGCCTTGGTCTACATTTTTAACATGTTTTATTATTTGATTTTGTGATTCATGTTATTTTGTCTGGAGTATTAAAAGACAGAATCCTTTGGTTTTATAAGAAAACACTTCCAGAAAGACAGACGATAAGAGGGTAGTACAGTGGTGGATGGATAATGTTGTTACCTCACAGCAAGAGGTTCCCAAGTTTGATTCTCTGCTGGGGTGCCTTCTATGCAGAGTCTGCATTTCTTCCTTGTGTTCATGTGGGGCTCTGACTTCCTCCTACATTCCAAAGACATGCAGTAGGTGGACTGGATACACTAATTTGGCCACAGGTGCGACTGTGTGGTGCAGAAGAATTACAGAGGCAGGACTAGCCACCTGAGTGTAAACCTTGACTCTAGATAATTGTCACTGTTGAAGTGAAACCACAACCTCGAAGTTTTTACCACTGTCTGTATGTCCGTGATCATGATTTAAAAATATTTTGTTTTTCAAAATGATTCTTGAATTTATTATTTGTGTTAGTTAATAAATTATACAGATCAGGTAATATCGGTTTCTGATCTTTGCTATTAAATTAGCTGTATCATCCAAAATTTTGGAGGAGGTATGTTAATTTATTGTTACTGAAACCTTACATTTCAACACTTAATTTCTAATATATTCCCAAGTGTTCAGAAACATCTCATCAGTGATTGTGGCGAACCCAACACTGTATACAATGTATGCATGCTGAGCCCTGAAGCCTACGAAGGATGCATGTGTTCATGCTGAAACTCATTAAGAATGCATGTGTTTATGCCAGGCCCTGAAGTTCATTAAGAATGCATGTGTTAAATAATCATATTTCCCAAAATATTATACTTAATACAAAATTTTTCATTGCCACCTCTCAAATATATTATTCAAAGATACAATAAACTAATTTTAAATTTTCTATGGTTTCCAAATAAACCCCGTATAGCCTTAAATAAACATTTGCCAGATTGGGAAGATGGTGGAATTAATTTACCGGATATTGATTTATATATTACCTCATCTGTTATTAAAAACATAACACTATGGTTAAATAATTCATACACACCTATATGGAAACAAGCCCATGAGCAGATTTACATAGAAATCAATTATAAGCACATGCAAGACAACCTAACAGTAATACCATCACCCCTTATATGGATGTTAAAAGATTATTTTTTAGGGAAAAGGATTAATATTAATAAATTGCCATCAAACTATGTAAGTTCTACACTTTCAGTGTTCAGAACATATATAAACAAAATACCAAATATTAATTCTTGGATTTTTCTTATTTTCCCTATAGCTTTTACACCAAATATTCTAGATACATTACAAATATCTAAAATAAATATACTTAAAGAAGAAACATTACTCTTTTGGCATCAACTTATAGAGAAAGGGAACATTCTAACAAAGGAACAGATAATTTATAATTATAATATAAATAAAGACAATTGGCTATTTTTACAAAATCTAAGGCATTTTCTTATAAATAAAATAGAACAAATGCAATCTTCAGTTAGACATGAAGCTTCAAAACTCATTGAATACCTTATTCTTATCACAAAACAGCCTTATCAGGGTACAGGTTATTTGTCTAATATCTATAAAATTGTTAAAAACAAAAGCTATCATGAAAAATCATACTGGGATTATTATACTTTAATAAACAACCATCCTCCAGTTGAAGAAAAAAGTAATATTCTAAAATCTTCCAAATTTTCTCCATTATCAAAATACTGGCAATTATTCACTTGGAGATATCTACACAGAAGTTTCTATACACCACATAGGTTAGCCAAAATGTATTCTATTGAAGATCAATGTGGGAGATGCCATACCAAGATAAAAGCAGATTGGCAGCATGTTTTTTATGAATGTATATGTCTCAATATGTACTGGAAATCCATTAACTATTTTTTTCAGACTGTTTATAATGATAATTTTCAATTAACAAAGTATTTAATTTTATTCAACTCTCCTATTCCAAACTGTGTACCAAAAAAAGACACTAAAATCCTATGGTCACTATTGGCAATTTCACGTAAAATCATAACTATAAATTGGAAAAATGAGGCTTCTCCTACATTCAAGGAATTTGAGAATTTAACAACAGTTGCTCACATGGAAATATTAACAGTGAAGAACAGAACTAAAAGATCTACTTCTTACTATTACTCTTGGATGAAAGTACTGGAAATACTCGAAAAGATCGAAGAAGATATATCATCTTATGTTTCTAACATTATACAATATAGAATTTCAATATTATTTGCATAGACACCAATGTAAATAGTTATATAATGGTTTGAAGTTAGTAATGTTTTAGAATCGTAAATATGTTATTTAACTTTATTTCATGTAATGTTTAAGACATTTTATTTGAAATAATAAAAAATATTTAGTAAAAAAAAGAATGCATGTGTTCATGCTGAGCCCTGAAGCTCATTAAGAATGCATGTGTTCATGCTGGGTCTGGAAGTTCATTAAGAATGCATGTGTTCATGCTGAGCCCTGAAGCTCATTAAGAATGCATGTGTTCATGCAGGGTCCTGAAGTTCATTAAGAACTCATGTGTTCACGTTGAGCCCTGAAGCTCATTAACAATGCATGTGCTCATGCCAGGCTCTGAAGTTCATTAAGAATGCATGTGTTCACGCTGAGCCCTGAAGCTCATTAAGAATGCATGTGTTCATGCAGGGTCCTGAAGTTCATTAAGAACTCATGTGTTCACGTTGAGCCCTGAAGCTCATTAAGAATCCATGTGTTCATGCCAAGCCCTGAAGCTTGTTAAGAATGCATGTGCTCAGGCCAGTGTTTGAGGGTAGCTATGGAAAGATAGATCTATCTGTGATCAGATTAAAGTACTAGCAGCTATTATAAGCATTGACCATGCAAGACCATCTAGATTGGTCTTGGAGAAACTGCATGCACAGATTGTAATGCTAAGCAGCCGAACAACTACTGTAACTCAAGATAATGGATGTGCAGAGAAATGTCCTATGGAAGGAAGTGAAGTAAGGATGCCCAAGGACAGAGGTGGTAGTAGGGAACTGAAACAGATGGAGAACTGCAAATGGAGCTGATGACCAAAACAAGGATGCAGAACATAATGGAGAATATGCAATGACATATACACACAGATATCAATCTGAAGTTCTTCAACTTACAAAATGTGAAAATCCGACAGAGAATAGGTGGGATACATAAAAGTAACACAACATACTGATCTACACCAGTGCTGCCAACATCAAATGTTTATCAATGTATGCATGTTGTCTTACTGGAAAAGATGTCTCAGACTCTGCCATAGGCTGCCATCAGGGGAAGGTTAGTTTGTTTTTCCTTATATTGCTTTCTTGTAAATTTTTATACTGCTTAATTTATTTCTTATACTGCTTAATTGCCTTCTTTTATTTTTTATACTGCTTAATTTATTTTTATACTGCTTAATTGCCTTCTTTTATTTTGTATATATTATGTATATTGTAGTGTATTTTTATTATATTGTGTTTTAATTGTATTGCATATTTAAACCAGGAAAGAAACCAGAGCTGTGTCTCTTGTGAGTCACACCAAAATAAAATTTTCCCCACCCTCCCAACTTGTTGCTGTTGTGTTTTTTAAACTCTCTCTAGTTGCTGCCCCTTATGTTAATTTGACCACATATTTCTTTCCCTTTCTTCTTTTACTGACTATTGTTAGCAAACACAAAATTACCATTTTTGTGAAGTCACTCCCAGTTGGCTATTTAAATTTATTGTCCAACCCACTTGTCAACCTCCTTTGAATCTACCTAGTTATTTTAAAATTAGTGGCTTTCCTGTTAGATTGCTAAATCCTGAGTTACCCCCTCTTTCATATCTCACTGCTTACTGCACACTGCAGCTCTTATGATATTAACCATTTTTTTCTATCTGCAATATCTGATTCAAGACCACTAGTTATTGAAGGGTCCACATTCTGCCTCTCAGTAGTCATCTTGGGATTAGTACTTCTGTTTGGGTTTATATCAGTTCACCAAAATGGCTGAAGTTAGAATTTTTACCTTTTTATACAATGCCTGCTGGATGAAGGACACAAACTTGAAAAAGAGGACATGTCCTCCTTTTGCTGGACATCTGGTAACCCTAAGAATGAGCTAATTCTCAAACAAACTGATAAGGTATTTGAAAGATGCATTCACACAATCTTTCTGAAGACAAAGCTCTCACATAAAAGCATCATCATAATCGTCATCAATCCCCTTCTTCCCATTTTGAATATGGGATCAAGGTGTTGTCTTAACCATCACCATCTCTCATGATTCAGTGCCACACTCCCGACCTCTTTGACACTCATGCCTGACTATAGCAGATCTTCCTTCACACAATCCATCCACCTCTTTGCTGGATGCTCTCATTTCCTCTTACCTTCTTCCTGTCTGTCCCAAATCTTCACCAGGTTGTCTTCTACTTTTCTGCACAGGTGCCTGAACCACAGTAATCTGTTCTTTTTGATCTTTCTGCAATTGGAGTTACTTTGGCTTCTGCTCTTATGTCCTCATTTCTTCATCTGTCCTAGAGAGTACATCCTACCACCCTCAGGCACTGTATAAACACCTATATAAATGTATAGACACAGCCATACTGGAATGGATCAAAACAAGATCCTTATGAAACAATAAGCTACCCTGGTGGACATCGAGCATAAATAGGTTATACCATAAGAGAAAGAAACTGCTGTCAAAAAACAAGAGGGAATGGTCTCAGCAAAGGAAGAACTCCCTCCAAAGCATAAGCAAGTCAATTAGACATCTTGTTAAGTCATCTAAAGCCAATTACAAAACTAAATGTGCACCCCTAACTAAGCTAAATAACAACGCATTCATTAACTATGTCCAAAATCTAAAAAAAGGAAGGCCCAGCTTTGTGCCAAACTAGTTGTGGATGGTACAACTTATATTGAACCTGAGGATCTAGACAACCTGCTAGCAGACAGGTTTGGCAAAAACGTCAGCCTCCTGTCCCCGCCAATCATACCCCAAAACATACTTGTCACCAGTCCTCAGCCTAGTATCTTCAAAGAGCAGATTATAGCCACACTCTCTGAAAAGGCAGCCTCTTTGTGATCAGACAACATCCCAGGCTACCTATTAAATGGTCCAGAACAGGAGTTAGCAAAACTGCTGAGCAAGCTTTTCAGTCTCAGCTTAAGCACTGTCTTTGTCCCAGTTGAGTGGAAAACAGCAACCATAATCCCCTCACACAAAGGGGTCCATCAACCGACTCTGGGAACTGTAGACCCATAACCCTAACCAGCCTTACCTTCAAGGCCATGGAGAGAATCATCATGGATCTTATCAACAGGGATAGAGGTGACCTTCAAACTCTTGACCGATCTGGTTTGGCTTTGTTAAGGGCAGCTCTTGCCTGGTATACCTGGTCGACTTCTTCAAGAATATCACTAAGGCCATGGATGAAGGCAAGCCAGTTCACACTACTACCTATCTTGACCTAGCCAAGGCCTTTGACACAATCCCTCACTCAGGCATCATTGAGAAACTCACCCAGCTTGTGATTAACCCTTACATCACTACATGAGTTGCCAACAGCCTCACAAACAGAACACATACAGTCAAAATTGGGGATGACAACTCTGCTAGCAGACATACCAGTGGTGTTCCACAGCGATCTGTGCTAGGCCCCCACTGTTTGGTATCTATTTTTCAAAAGTCCAGGTGTAAATAGATGGCCTCTGGCTTATCAAGTTTTCTGCTGACTGCAAACTGGTGCAATCATGAATCCCCCAAAAATAATACATAATAGGCTTACACAGACAAATGATTGGTGTCAAAGCCATGGACTTAAACTAAACACAATAAATGTATTATCATCCCCTTCAGCAAAGGAGAAACACCTGCTAATTACAACATTAATAATATCCCCTCAGTTCAACCCCAGTGGTGATAGATTTAGGAACGCAAGTTGATAGCAGCTTTAAGGTTGATCATCAGGTGTCCACAGTAGTAAGGAAGGCCTTCTACACTGCACACCTCATAAGCAAGGGTTTAGCATCCAAAGCTAAGGCAGTTATAACTCCCCTGTACTTGGCTCTCATTAGACTAATAATAGAGTGCAATGCTTCCTTCTGTATGTACCTCATCAGACATCTGTGGCAACTAGAGACCTCAGAGGTTTCTCACTAAGAAAATTCAGGGCTTACAACACATGACCTAAATGAACAGACTGAGGGTCCTATCACTTTACTCAGTATCATAAGGACTGCTTAGAGGTGACTTTTGCCTGGTCTATAAAGCAGTCTCAGATCCTGCCTTGATGAAGCTGCTGCTCATCCGCAAATCCAATGGGACAAGATTCACTCATTCTAGGGATCTTAACCTAGCCTGTGATATTAACAAAACTTGCTAGAGAGACAGATATGTCTCTCAGAGGCTGACACTCCTCTGGCGCAAACTCCCAATTCATGTAAAATAGAGCTTGTCAATGACCCTTTTTAAGCGTAACCTGGAAAACTGTAAATTTGCACCTGTGGTTTCATTTATGTCCCTCTTAGACAGGGCAGCCATTGCTAATCTTAGATTCACAGGCAAACATAGACTATATATTACGGTCCTTATGGGAACAAGGGTATAACATGGCTATCACTGTAGAGGCCTTAGGTCCAATAGGCTAGTAACTTCCTATGACCCTATGATCCTTCATTTCTATCACATCTAGCTTTCTCATCTGCTCTGCCTTTACTGCCCAGGTTTCTGTGTCATACAGTAGTACTACTTGCACCACTGTTTTGTACACCTTACTTTTCGTACAGTATACCTCACACTCTATGCCAGCTGGTCACAGCCCCTCTGATTCTAGATTTGACTTCTTCATTCAGACTTCTCTTTTCCTCAACCACCACTCCCAAATACTTGAAGGTGTTAACCTGTTCCAGTATCTACCCTTCTCTCAAAATTCTCATCTTCCTCTAATTTCTGCAATTTGCTGCCATTACCACTGTCTTATGTGTACTTAGTTTCATCCCATGTGCCTTCAGTTTTGCATTCCATTTCCCTATCGTTTGCTGAAGTTCTAGATCAGAGTCTGCCTGTAATGCCACATCGTCTGCATACAGCAATTTTGTTAATTTGTCCACTCCAACCTGTTTGCTAATGTTGTTCACCACCAGTATGAACAGCAGTGGGGTCAGAGCTGAACCCTAGTGCACACCCACTCCAACTGGGAACCCTTATGTGAAACCGAACAATGTTTGTACTTCAGTCATTGGGTCCTTGTTCATAGCATGCACTAATTCTACCGATGTTTCTGTGACTTCACTTTCTTCTCCAGGTCTAGGAATGCCTACTTGGACTCTTTCCTCATCTCTAGCTTCTTCTCAGCTATCTGTCTCACTGCAAACATCGGGTCTGTTGTGCTGCATCCTGATCTGAATCTGAACTGCTCATCTCCCATTTTACTTTTTACTACTCTGCATATCTGTTTGTCAATCACCCTCTCCGGAACATTCATGCAGTTTGACAAGAGTTTGATACCTATGTACTTCCCACAGTTGTAGATATCCCCTTTGTTCTTGTAGACAGGCATGAATGAGTATGATTATTCTCCAGTCACCTGGGATATGCCTTTCTCTCCACATTGCTATTAGTACCCTCAGGAGCCATTTCTCCCCTATCTCACCCAGCATCTTTATCATGTCTGCTGTGACCTCATCTGAGACTGCTACATTCCTGGACTTCATCTTCCTTAGTGCTGTTCTTACTTCTTCTGGGGGGGGGGGGTTCCTCTTCTTCTCTCATGGTAGACTGTGTCTGGGGCAGTACAGTACTCCTTTCATCTGCCGTTGATGTCCTGTAGATTTGTGAGAAGGTTGTTGTTGGCATCCCTTAAGAAGGGTATCTGACCATCTTCTTTATCTTTCTGTCTTTGACTTGGAACTTGAACTAGTTTTTTTTGTGTCACCTACTGAGTCACTTTTCAGATGATGGCAGAGAACCTTCAGTGTCATATCCTTTGCTATAGTAACTCCTTTCTTAGCTTTTTTGTTAGCCAACCAGTATTCCTTCCTAGTCTGGTCCGTCTTTTCTATCTCCCACTCCTTTTTTTTAATCACTTCCTGGACTTGTGCATTCCACTACCAGCTTTCCTTGTGTACCTTATTTCCATACCTGGCTTGGCCACATTTGTTCTGTAGTCCTCACATGTGCTTTTTTGAGGCGCTGCCATTCTTATTCAGCTCCACTTATTTCCTCCTATTCTTGGGGTGATAGATCTTGGGGTGCTAGAGACCTGAGTGATTCCGTGGACTGTTAGGCTTTCCCTCCAGTCAACTTCCAAGTCTTCAGGCTGGTCTCTGTTGACCTTAAAACCTTCTGTGACCATTTCTTGCAGCTTATTGTGGCAAACATTGGTTTAGGCTGTGGGCTGACTGTTTCACTGGGCATAACTTTGCAATCACTGGTTCTACTCCAATGCCCTTTCCCTGCTAGGAGGAAGTTCACATGAGTTGTATGTTGGCCATTCTTGTATGTGATCTTGTGACTGTCTTTCTTTCTGAATCTTGTGTTGGCTACTATTAAGCCATTTGCTACACAGAAGTCTAGAATGGCCTGTCCTCTTTTATGCCAGTTGCTCCACCCATGTGGACCCAGGCTGTTCTCATATCCTGGTCTGTCTTGATATGTACATTCAAGTCACCCATTATCAACACCAATTTATGTTGTCCTGCTTTATCTAGTAGGTACTACAGCTGTTGTATAAATGCCTCTTTTTCTCACTATCACAGCCCTGCTGTAGGGCAGAGGCTGAGATTATGAATACTGCTCTATCATTATACTGGAGTCTGATTGCCATAAGTCTGTTACTAATTCTGACGATATCCCCCACTGTCTTCTGAAGTCTCTTTTTCACCACATTTCCCACACCATTTCTAGCTTGTCCTCCTCCTGAGTAGATACCTCTAGATCCCAAGCCAAATGTCCTTGCTGCACTGTCCTTCCATCTTGTTTATTTGATGAATACAATGTCCAGCCTCCTCCATACCATCATGTCATCCACTTCCAAGCTGCATCCTGTCAGTGAACCTACACTGAGTGCAGCAATTCTTCATTCATGTTTGGCATGTTACTTGGTTTACATAGGTAGGTAGTAGGCTACTGGCCCTAGGGCCTATACAAGCCTAGCCAAAAAAAGGTACCCTGGCTTTTGCCACCCAAGAAATTTATTTTGCTGTGCCCCAGTCGAGCAGGGCCACAGAAGTGATCCATGGGGTGAATTTCCCATTTCCCATCCAATCATCAAGATTTTTCTTGAAGAGTGCTAATGAGGAGCTTTGTTTGACATAGATAGGTAGTCTGTTCCAGAGTATGGGAAGTCTCTGGGACAGGAATATATCCCTCCAGCATGTTCTGTTTATTGTAGTGACAAGCTTTAGGTCCCTAAAGCATGTAACTCAGAGGGATTGGGATTTCTTTAAGTGGAGCATGTCCAACAGCTCTGGGTTTGACATAGCTTTGTATGTTAGGCAGAGATCGCCTCTGAGTAGTCGATATGCAACAGAGTAAAGCTGGAATACTTTGAGACAGTCTGCTTATGGTATCTGTTTGAGGCCAGTAATCCTCTTTGTGAGGTATTTTTGCGGCCCTTCCAGTTGTAGATTTCTTGTGAGGTACATATCAAAAGGGACTCTGTACTCTATAATGGGTCTAATGAGTGATGAGTAGAGGGGAACAATGACCTCTTTGTTCCTGGATGAGAAACCTTTTGTGATGAGGTGTGGTACATAGAAGGATTTCCTGACTACTGTGGCAATGTGATTATCAAAGGAGAGACTACTGTCCACCTGTATCTCAAGGTCTCTTATTACACTTTTGGTGTTAAGTAGACTACCGCCTATGTGGTAGTTCATGGGTACAGAGTTTTTACCAAAGGGGATGACAATGCAATTTTTGGCATTGAGCTTGATCATCCAGCTTTTGCTCAGCAGAGCTATGGCAGGTAACGCAGGCTGGGCAAATAGACACTGGCCAGCCAGTAGCTGATAGACCTTCTTACATAAAAGCACTGCTAATGTAAATCAGGTAGTAGAACACACTCTGCACCCATCACATATAGTACAAAACAGACACACAGACCCACATATGCTGAGGCACTTAAATGTATCCTTACTAAATCCCAAAAAACTCCTATGCAGACTACTCATAACAAATGCCCCCAGCAGCCCCAAATGCACTGTTTCAAAACAACATCCACATCAACACATACAGCCAAATTTCATGGAGCCTCTACTTCTAAGCCCATAAGGCAAGTCACCAAACAATCCAACATTCTAGTCATTGGAGACTCAATCATGAGACACACTGATGTCCCTCTCACCAGGCTGAGTAAGGAGAAAGTTACAGTCAGTTGCTTATCATGGGCCAGGATCCACCACATTATATATGCACATGGGTCATTGGAACTCAAGTACCAGTAAGACTCAGTCATAATCCATGTGGGTGTAAATGACCTGAGATGTACCTCCTTAGGCTATATGAAGAGAGACATTATGAAGCTATCCGAATATGTGTTCCAGGCTCATATGAGCCTAGCACTGAGGAGTATTTTAATTTCTCCAAGGATGATGAAACAATACAAACAAAAGATGACTGACTTAGATACTTGGCTTTGTTTCTGGTGTAATTCTAATGGGGGTGCAGTTTTTGTCAGCATGGAAGGAGATGGTCAACAGACCATTCTGCTTTGCCAGGAACAGTCTGCACATCTTCCCCTTAGGCTTTTGAATATTAGCTAAAACATTGTCTTCCCCATAGTGCCTTTTTAGGCAGTGCCAAACTAAACATGCTTCCAACATAACAAATCAAAACCAAGAAAATCTAAAGGCATTACTGCTCAATGCTAGAAGTCTAAACAAGAAACTCCACTCCTTACAAGCTCTACTCATCTTAAAGAATGCATACATCTGTACAGTCACCAGCAATGCAAGGTTATAATGCCTTTCACACATACAAGGCAGAGATTAAAAGTGATGTGTCTCAATTTACATCAAAAATAAATATGCAAGGTTGGTCAAACAGGTCGATGCACTTGAGCTTCTCCATGTTCAAATCACTAGAGGCAAAAATCCCATACCACTTCCTTGCAGGCTACAGATCCCCCCTCTATGACCCAGAAAACCTATAATGTGCATTTAAATGTAGCGGAAACACTCCTTATCCAAAGTATTAGAATATTCATGGTTGACTTTAATTATCCCACTATTAAACAGAAATCATATACGACACCAAATATGCAGCACAGAGATTTCTGGATTTTGTAAACACAAACTCCCTGGACCATATTGTCAGTATGCTGACCAGGTGCATAGGCATACTGGGTCTGGTCCTCACTAATGTGGGAGAGAACTACACACCCCCAAGTGTAATGTCCTGTCTGGTAATGTCAGACCACAAAATGGTCATCTCTGAAGTAAAGATAAATCCTAGAACCCCAGTTAACACTGGAATGTTCAGGAAATACTGTAAGGATAACTTGCCACTATTAAGGGATAACCCTGAAAATTTTCAAGGCCCCGTAAGTCCTGAGATCACTGCTGCCTATGCAGAACTATTCATAGAAACACTATACAGGCATGTTAATTACTGCATAGAAGCAGCTGGACCCCTAGGAATAAGTACAGAACTAACTCAAAAAAACAAGCCACCCTGGTGGAATCACAACAATAGACTGTATAATAAAAAGTAAGAGATTCATGGCAAAAATCTGGAGGTGCAGCCCCCACCAGGATAAAAGTACTCTTATCAAACTAAACAAACTCAGAGGACAAAAAAAAGTCTACCAAAGCCAAAACTGAGTTACATTTGGACACCAGTGGATAAGCGTAACTGCAAGGAATTCTTTAACTTCTTCTGTAACTTCAAAGGCAATACACAGTTGTGTGCAGATATCATTGTTAATGGAGTCAGCTATAATGGGACAGAAGATATAGCAAACCTACTAGCAGACAAATTCAGTTCTAATGTAATCCCTCTCTCCCCCTCAACATCCCCTCAGGAAAAAACATGAAATATAACTCCCACTATTATCTCCAGGGAACAGATTCACAATGCCCCCTTTTAATGCCAAGAACACTGCACCAATGGGTCCACACAATATTCCAGGATGCATTCTAAATATCCTATCAGGCCCTATTGAATCGCTATTTAACTGTAGCATACAAAGAGGCTTTATGCCTCAGGAATGGAGAACAACAGTCACATCTCTGTGAAAAGGTGGGCCCCCTACAGATCCTTAAAGCTACAGACCCAAGTCTCAGTTGTCTCATATACAAGGCCATGGAATGGATCATCATGGAGATGTTCAGTAATGATATAGAAAACCTGCAGAGACTGGACCAGCCCAATTTAGTTTCATCGAGAGCAGGCTATGCCTACTCAACCTGGTGTATTTCACTGGGAAGGTCACCAAAGTAATGCATAAGGGAAGAATGGTTCACACTGCCTACCTTGACTTGGCCAAAACATTTGACGAAATACCCAACTCAGGCATTGTTGATAAACTCAAGGGATTAGCTATAAACCCTTATGCCACTCAATGGACAGCCGGCTGGCTCATAGCCAAGACCCAGGAAGTTAGAACAGCGGAGTCCACCTCTACAAAGAGGCCAGTCACAAGTAGAGTCTTCCATGAATTGGTCCTGGGACAGCTCCTTTTTGGCCTTTATTTCTCTGAAGTCAAGGCCAATGTCAATGACCTCTGGCTGCCTAAATTTGCAGATGACTGCAAATTAAGAGCTGTCATAGAATCCCCTACCAACACAAATGTTTTCCAGGAAGGGCTGACACAGATAAATAACTTGTGTCAGAGCGATAACTAAAACTAAATGTCAAGAAATATATAACAGTATCCTTCATAAAGTCATCCACTGTTAGTAACTATCATATTGACAATACACACCTAAGTGTCAACCAAGTAGTCAGGGACTTGACGACAGACATAGACAGTAATCTAGCCTTTGACTATCATGCATCTAAACTAGTGAGGAAATAATTTTATGTTATGCAACTTATGAACAAAGGTAGAGCATCTAGGTCCAAGAAAGTCATTGTTCCACTATATTAGGCATTCATCAGCCCTAGCCTTGAGTACAATGCCCCATTTGGTATGTACCTACACAAGCATATCCAACAACTGCAATGTCCACAGAGGGTCCTGACTAAAAGAATGCAGGGCATAAGTAACTATCCCTGTGTTTTGTCTCCTACAGGCTGTTGGGGAAAATCTATGCCTGACGTACAAGGCATTGTCAGACCCCACTCTGATTGGGCTCCTGCATATCCGCCAAACAAAGATCAGCAAAATTACCCATTCTAAACACTTAAACACTGCTTGTGATATAAATAGGACCTGCTGGAGAGACACGTATGTGTCTCAGAGACTACCCCTTCTCTGGAACAGGGTCCTCATCTGAGTGAAGCAGAGTTCCTCTGAAACCCATTTCAAGTGTAACTTGGACAATTGAATGGGGAACAGGAAATTCATCCCTGGTTTGGCACCTATGTCTCTAATGGTCACAGGCAGCCTGTAAATGGTTCGTCTCCTAAGCCCCTGCTTACACTTATCGAGGATACATGAACTTGTTAATGATTTGGGATGCATGGCTAGGCTCAAAAAGGCCCAAGTGGTCATTGGCATAGTAAACACCTATGAACCTATAATGTAAATATCATGAAGAATATATACCTATTCAAATTGGAGAGAAATAGAAGCAGTAACACAGCAGATATCTGGAAGCATACAGAGGGTGAATGTTACACATTTACAGAATGGAAGTAGAAAAGTCACAAAATTCCATGCAACCCTGAGGGGATTTGAACCCTCCAGTCTATGCACTAACATTCCCTGACATGCCATTAACAAAACAAGCCTATGCTTTACCCTTTTTGTGTTTGCATACTGGGGCGTAATGGCATTCACCTCATGTACACAGCTGATGGCAGTGTATGTAGAACATGATATTAATTGGAGTTCATTTATACTACACAATGAGCAGTGACATATCTGGATAGGTATTTATCAGCATCTAAGGTTGTCTTTGTGACCCAAGAAAGTTAAGTGATTTAGAAGCCCTTTTTGTACGTGTGTGGTCCATTTATATTTTTGTGACCAAATTAAATGTTGGAAATTGGAGTATAAAACAGAGATAAAAAGAAGAAGCAAGCAGAGGATAGAACAGAAGGTGAACAAATTAGAAACAAAAAGGACTGAGGTAGAGAGGGAGGGAAATTCGTTTTTATAGGACAGGGTTCCATTTTTCGTAAAGTGAAAATTGGGAAAGGAAGGGAAGAAGGAGACTACAAGGGAAGTAAGAAGGTTAACTAAGGTACTGGAGACGACTAACATGGTGTGGGGTAACACTAACATGTTGTGGGGTAACACACTAACATGTTGAGGGGTAACACACTAACATGGTGTGGGGTAACACTAACATGTTGTGGGGTAACACACTAACATGGTGTGGGGTAACACTAACATGATGTGGGGTAACACACTAACATGGTGTGGGGTAACACTAACATGTTGTGGGGTAACACACTGACTAATATGGTATGGGGTAACACTAACATGTTGTGGGGTAACACACTAACATGGTGTGGGGTAACACTAACATGTTGTGGGGTAACACACTAACATGGTGTGGGGTAACACTAACATGCTGTGGGGTAACACACTAACATGGTGTGGGGTAACACTAACATGTTGTGGGGTAACTAACATGTTGTGGGGTAACACACTAACATGGTGTGGGGTAACACTAACATGTTGTGGGGTAACACACTAACATGGTGTGGGGTAACACACTGACTAATATGGTGTGGGGTAATACACTAACATGTTGTAGGGTAACACACTAACATGGTGTATAGTAACACACTCTGAAGTGGCTTGCGTTAACACACTAACATGGTATGGGGTAACAAACTAACATAGTGTTCGGTAACAAACTAACATGGTGTGGGGTAACACACTCACTGATGTGGTGTGGGGTAACACACTCACTGACATGGTGTGGGGTAACACATTAACATGGTGTGGGGTAACCCACTGATTAACATGGTGTGGGTAACACACTGACAACAAGGTGTGAGGTAACACACTAACATGGTGAGGGGTATGACTGATGTGGTGTGTGGTAACACACTGACACATGGTGTGGGGTAACACACTGACAACATGGTGTGGGGTAACACACTAACATGGTGTGGGGTATGACTGACGTGGTGTGGGGTAACACACTGACTGCATGATGTGGGGTAACACACTAACATGGTGTGGGGTAACACACTGACAACATGGTGTGGGGTAACACACTAACATGGTGTGGGGTATGACTGACATGGTGTGGGGTAACACACTGACTGTGTGATGTGGGGTAACACACTAACATGGTGTGGGGTAACACACTGACTGACATGGTGTGAGGTAACACACTGACTGCATGGTGTGAGGTAATACACTGACTGCATGGTGTAAGGTAATACACTGACTGCATGGTGTGGGGTAACACACTGACTGACAGTGTGGGGTAACACACTCGCTAATATTGTGTGGTGTAACACACTCAATGCATGTTGTGGGGTAACACACTGACTGACATGGTGTGGGGTAACATACTAACATGGTGTGGGGTAAAACACTGACTGACATGGTTTGGGGTAATGCACTGACTGACATGGTGTGGGTTAATGCACTCACTGACATGGTTTGGGGTAATGCACAGCATGGCATGGGGTAACACACTGACGTGGAGTGGGGTAACACACTGACATGGTGTGGGGTAACACACTCACTAACATGATGTGGGGTAACGCGCTCACTAACATGGTGTGGGGTAACACACTGACTGCATGGTGTGGGGTAATACACTGACTGCATGGTGTGGGGTGACACACTGACATGGTGTGGGGTAATACACTGACTGCATGGTGTGGGGTAACACACTGACATGGTAAGGGGTAACACACTGACTGCATGGTGTGGGGTAACACACTGACATAGTAAGGGGTAACACACTGACTGCATGGTGTGGGGTAACACACTCACTGACATGGGGTGGGGTAACACACTCACTGATATGGTGTGGGGGTAACACAGTGACTGACATGGTGTGGACTGACATGGTGTGGGGTAACACAGTGACTGACGTGGTGTGGGGTAACACAGTGACTAACATGGTGTGGGGTAACACACTAACTAACATGGTGTGGGGTAACACACTGACATGGTGTGAGGTAACACACTGACTGCATGGTGTGAGGTAATACACTCACTGCATGGTGTAAGGTAATCCACTGGCTGCATGGTGTGGGGTAACTGACTGACAGTGCGGGGTAACACACTCGCTAATATTGTGTGGGGTAACACACTGACATGGTGTGGGGTAACACACTAACATGGTGTGGGGTAAAACACTGACTGACATGGTGTGGGGTAACACACTGACTGACATGGTGTGGGGTAATGCACGGCATGGCATGGGGTAACACACCGATGCAGAGTGGGGTAACACACTGACATGGGTGGGGTAACACAGTGATGGACATGGTGTGGGTTAACACACTGACTGCATAGTGTGGGGTAACACACTCACTAACATTGTATGGGGTAACACACTCACTAACATGATGTGGGGTAACACACTCACTAACATGGTGTGGGGTAACACACTGACTGCATGGTGTGGGGTAATACACTGACTGCATGGTGTGGGGTGACACACTGACATGGTGTGGGGTAATACACTGACTGCATGGTGTGGGGTAACACACTGACATGGTAAGGGGTAACACACTGACTGCATGGTGTGGGGTAACACACTGACATAGTAAGGGGTAACACACTGACTGCATGGTGTGGGGTAACACACTCACTGACATGGGGTGGGGTAACACACTCACTGATATGGTGTGGGGGTAACACAGTGACTGACATGGTGTGGACTGACATGGTGTGGGGTAACACAGTGACTGACGTGGTGTGGGGTAACACAGTGACTAACATGGTGTGGGGTAACACACTAACTAACATGGTGTGGGGTAATGCACGGCATGGCATGGGGTAACACACCGATGCAGAGTGGGGTAACACACTGACATGGGTGGGGTAACACAGTGATGGACATGGTGTGGGTTAACACACTGACTGCATAGTGTGGGGTAACACACTCACTAACATTGTATGGGGTAACACACTCACTAACATGATGTGGGGTAACGCACTCACTAACATGGTGTGGGGTAACACACTGACTGCATGGTGTGGGGTAATACACTGACTGCATGGTGTGGGGTGACACACTGACATGGTGTGGGGTAATACACTGACTGCATGGTGTGGGGTAACACACTGACATGGTAAGGGGTAACACACTGACTGCATGGTGTGGGGTAACACACTGACATAGTAAGGGGTAACACACTGACTGCATGGTGTGGGGTAACACACTCACTGACATGGGGTGGGGTAACACACTCACTGATATGGTGTGGGGGTAACACAGTGACTGACATGGTGTGGACTGACATGGTGTGGGGTAACACAGTGACTGACGTGGTGTGGGGTAACACAGTGACTAACATGGTGTGGGGTAACACACTAACTAACATGGTGTGGGGTAACACACTGACATGGTGTGAGGTAACACACTGACTGCATGGTGTGAGGTAATACACTCACTGCATGGTGTAAGGTAATCCACTGGCTGCATGGTGTGGGGTAACTGACTGACGGTGCGGGGTAACACACTCGCTAATATTGTGTGGGGTAACACACTGACATGGTGTGGGGTAACACACTAACATGGTGTGGGGTAAAACACTGACTGACATGGTGTGGGGTAACACACTGACTGACATGGTGTGGGGTAATGCACGGCATGGCATGGGGTAACACACCGATGCGGAGTGGGGTAACACACTGACATGGGTGGGGTAACACAGTGATGGACATGGTGTGGGTTAACACACTGACTGCATAGTGTGGGGTAACACACTCACTAACATTGTATGGGGTAACACACTCACTAACATGGTGTGGGGTAACACACTGACTACATGGTGTGGGGTAACACACTGACTACATGGTGTGGGGTAACACACTAACATGGTGTGGGGTAAAACACTGACTGACATGGTGTGGGGTAACACATAACTGACATGGTGTGGGGTAACATACTCAATGACGTGGTTTGGGGTAACACACTGACATGGCGTGGGGGTAACACAGTGACTGACATGGTGTGGGGTAACACACTGACTAACATGGTGTGGGGTAGCACACTAACTAACATGGTGTGGGGTAACACACTGACTGAAATGGTGTGGGGAAACACACTAACATGGTGTGGGGTAACACACTGACTAACATAGTGTGGGGTAACACACTAACATGGTGTGGGGTAGCACACTGACTGACATGGTGTGGGGTAAAACACTGACTGCATGGTGTGGGGTAACACTGACATGTTGTGGGGTAACACACTAACATGGTGTGGGGTAACCCTAACATGGTGTGGGGTAACACACTGACTAACATGGTGTGGGGTAACACACTAATATGGTGTGTGGTAACACACTGACTGCATTGTGTGGGGTAACACACTGACTGACATGGTGTGGGGTAACACACTCACAAACATGGTGTGGGGAAACACACTGACTGCATGGTGTGGGGTAACAAACTGACTGACGTGGTGTGAGGTAACACACTTACATGGTGTGGGGTAAAACACTAACTGACATTGTGTGGAGTATCACATTGTCTTACATGGTGTGGGGTAACACATTGACTACATGGTGTGGGGTAATGTACTGACTGACGGTGTGAGGTAACACACTGACGTGTTGTGGGGTAACACACTGATGGCATGGTGTGGAGTAACACTGACTGCATGGTGTGGGGTAACTGACTGACATATTGTGGGGTAACACACTGACTGACGTGGTTGTGGGGTAACACACTGACTGTCATGGTGTGGGGCAACACACTGACTGACATGTTGTGGGATAACACACTGACTGACATGGTGTGGTGTAACACACTGCATGGTGTGAGGTAACACATTGACATGCTGTGTGGTGTGGTGTAACACACTGACTGCATGGTGTGGGGTAACACACTGACATGGTGTGGGGGTAACACAGTGACTGACGTGTGGGGTAACACACTAACATGGTGCAGGGTAACACACTGACTAACATGGTGTGGGGTAACACACTAACATTGTCTGGGGTGACACACTCACTGATGTGGTGTGGGGTAACACACCTGCTGACATGGTGTGGGGAAACACACTAACATGGTGTGGAGTAACACACTGACTAACATGGTGTGGGGTAACACACTGACTAACATGGTGTGGGGTAAGACACTAACATGATGTGGGGTAACACACTAACACAGTGTGGGGTAACACACTGACTAACATGGTGTGGGGTAACACACTGACTAACATGGTGTGGGGTAACACACTGACTAACATGAAGTGGGGAAACACACTAACACAGTGTGGGGTAACACACTCACTAACATGGTGTGGGGTAACACACTGACATGGTGTGGGGGTAACACAGTGACTGACGTGTGGGATAACACACTGACTAACATGATGCAGGGAAATGCACTAACATTGTGTGGGGTGACACAGTCACTGACGTGGTGTGGAGTAACACACCGAGTGACATGGTGTGGGGAAACACACTAACATGGTGTGGGGTAACACACTGACTAACATGGTATGGGGTAACACACTAACATGGTGTGGGGTAACACACTGACTAACATGGTGTCGGGTAAGGCACTAACATGGTGTGGGGTAACACATTGTGGGGTAGAACTGACTAACATGGTGTGGGGTAACACACTAACATGTTGTGGGGTAACACACTGACTAACATGGTGTGGGGTAACACACTAACATGGTGTGGGGTAACACACTGACTAACATGGTGTGGGGTAACACACTGACTAACGTGTTGTGTTGTAACACACTGACATGGTGTGTGGTAACACACTGACTGCATGGTGTGGGGTAACACACTCACTGACATGGTGTGAGGTAACAGACTGACATGGTGTGGGGTAACACACTGACTGACAAGGTGTGGGGTAACTCACTAACATGATGTAGGGTAACACTAACTGCATGGTGTGGGGTATCACCCTGGCTGACATGGTGTGGGGTAACGCAAAAACTAACATGGTGTGGGATAACACACTGAGTAACATGGTGTGGGGTAGCACACTAACATGGTGTGTGGTAACACACTGACTGACATGGTGTGAGGTAACACATTGCATGGTGTGGGGTAACACACTGACTGACATCATGTGAGGTAACACACTGACATGGTGTGGGGTAATACACTGACATGGTGTGGGGTAACACACTGACTGACATGGTATGGGGTAACACACTGACTGACATGGTATGGGGTAACACACTGACTGGCGTGGTGTGGGGTAACACTAACATGATGTGGGGTAACACTAACTGCATGGTGTGGGGTAGCCCTCTGACTGATATGGTGTGGGGTAGCCCTCTGACTGACATGGTGTGGGGTAACGCACTGACTAACATGGTGTGGGGTAACACACTAACATGGTGTGGAGTAACACACTGACTAACATGGTGTGGGGTAACACACTGACTAACATGGTGTGGGGTAAGACACTAACATGATGTGGGGTAAAACACTAACACAGTGTGGGGTAACACACTAACTAACATGTTGTGGGGTAACACACTAACTAACATGTTGTGGGGTAACACACTGACTGCATGGTGTGGGGTAACACACTGACTAACATGGTGTAGGGTAACACACTAACATGGTGTGGAGTAAGGCACTAACATGGTGTGGGGTAACACACTGACTGTATGGTGTGGGGTAACACACTGACTGACATGGTGTGGGATAACACACTAACATGGTGTGGGGTAACACAATAACATGGTGTGGGGTAACATACTAACATGGTGCGGGGTAACACTGACTAACATGGTGTGGGGTAACACACTGACTAACGTGTTGTGTTGTAACACACTGACATGGTGTGTGGTAACATACTGACTGCATGGTGTGGGGTAACACACTCACTCACATGGTGTGAGGTAACACACTGACATGGTGTGGGGTAACACACTGACTGACAAGGTGTGGGGTAACACACTAACATGATGTGGGGTAACACACTAACATGATGTAGGGTAACACTAACTGCATGGTGTGGGGTAACACCCTGGCTGACATGGTGTGGGGTAAAGCACTGACATGGTGTGGGGTAATACACTGACTGACATGGTGTGAGGTAACACACTGACATGGTGTGGGGTAATACACTGACCGATGTGGTGTGGGGTAACACACTGACTGACATGGTGTGGGGTAACACACTCACTAATATGGTGTGGGGTAACACACTGACTGACATGGTGTGGTGTAACACACTGACTGGCGTGGTGTGGGGTAACACTAACATGATGTAGGGTAACACTAACTGCATGGTGTGGGGTAGCCCACTGACTGACATGGTGTGGGGTAACCCACTGACTGACATGGTGTGGGGTAGCCCACTGACTGACATGGTGTGGGGTAACACACTGACTAACAGGGTGTGGAGTAACACACTGAGTAACAGGGTGTGGAGTAACACACTAACATGGTGTGGGGTAACACACTGACTGACATGTGCATAACAACACTGACTGACGTGGTGTAGGGTACCACACTGACTGACATGGTGCGGGGTACCACACTGACTGACGTGGTGTGGGGTAACACACTCACTGACGTGGTGTGAGGTAACACACTCACTGACGTGTTGTGGGGTAACACACTAACATGATGTGGGGTAACACACTAACATGGTGTGGGGTAACACACTGACGTGGTGTGCAGTAACACACTGACGTGGTGTGGGGTAACACACCGAGTGAGGGGAACACAATGGTGAAGATGACATCAGAGAAACAGAGGGAAGACAATGGCAAGGGGAGAATAGTAAAACCAATGGGGGGGTCATTTATGGAAAAGGGATGGGGCCACCAGGTAGGGTGTTGGATCAGGTATTCACAGCTGCAGTCTCTGCCAGCTGATACTCAGTATGAGATTGCTCATCACTAGTACTCTACCATGTGACAGGTGCTGGCATCCCACTTCTTGCCAATGATATTTTCCATGATGTCTACCAGCTGCTAATATGTGACAAAAGGTATCACTTCCATTCACACTGCTAGCTTCAGGTGCAACTGTACCAACAGCCAATGCAGTACTACCTGAGACAGGTGGTGCAGGTAAGGAATATGTGACAAAAGGTGTCATTTCCACTTCCACTGCTAGCATCAGGTGCAACTGTACCAGCTGCCAATGCAGTACTGCCTGAGACAGGTGGTGCAGGTAGGGAAGGAGGTGTTGAGGAAACTTTGTCAGGCTGGACCCAGATATATATGTATATATGTGTATTATATATATGTACCAGGCACATCCACTGATGGCGGTGATGGTGATGCTCTCTCTCTCTCTCTATATATATATATATATATATATATATATATATATATATATATATATATATATATCTAGAAAGCCGAACTCACTTTAGCAAAATTGCACTTAAACAAAAGTGCACTTTCGTGAACACTGATTCACCAAAGCACGGTACAGTGGGGATAAGGAAATATATATTTTTCCCCACTGTAGTGCAATCTCGGATTTAGTGTGTATATATATATATATATATATATATATATATATATATATATATATATATATAAAGTTGGGGTATGGGGGTGAAGGGGGATCTTGCCCCCCTGCAAAAATGTGCTTTTAGTGTGTTTTTTTTTTCTGATTCGGTGAATCAGTGTTTGTGAAAGTGCACTTTCTTTTAAGTGCACTTTCGCTAAAGTGGGTTCAGCTTTCTGTTTTTCAAAAAAGTGATTTTTCGATCAACAGAAGTAGATCCATGTGTGTGTGTGTGTGTGTGTGTGTGTGTGTGTGTGTGCGTGCGCACGCTTCCACTGGTGGTGGTGCCTGTAAGAGGCTGACAGGCGTTGCTGTTTGCATGGATGCAGGTTGATGCACTGTTGCATATAATGGTAAGAGAAACAGAGGAACAAATAATAATGTTAATAAATATATTTCAGAGAAAAGATACTTACAACTGGGTGGGAACTAAAACCTAAGGTCATACTATGTTGTAAATTATACAATTAAACAGCTTACTAGTTGGATCAAATGAAAATATTAATTATGTTACAAGCCTGTTAGCATGTGTGAGAAGGAAGCTGAACTAATGGCCTCCATGATGCACAGTCTGACAGATAATTAGTGCTATGCAGACAGGCAAACAGGTACCTGTAGCCATATAATATTTTGAGGTCTGATGCTACCGTACATATACAAAGAATAGGTGCTGCTCAGTCATAATATATATTTTATTCACAGGTGATATTCAGTGGAAACAAAATCGATTTTATATGTAAGCTCATTCATTTAAGAATGATGATCGTACATGCCACATGCTAACAGACAGAAAAATAAATCCTTATAATCAGATCTATCTCAGAAGGCTACATCCCCTCCATATGGAAAGTCTCTCATATAATCCCCTTGCACAAAGGAGGTAAATCTACTGATATCTCCAACCACCGACCAATTGCTCTACTCTCCCCATTAGCCAAAATTATGGAAAAATGTATTCACCACCAACTACTTCAGCACCTTCTCCTCAATAACTTGCTTGCAAATTGTCAACACGGTTTTAGGCCCTTTCATAGCACTACTTCTGCCCTGCTAACTTTTATTGATTGTATAAACAGGAATCAAAACAATAACTCTCTCTCAGCTGCTCTATTTATTGACCTATTTAAAGCCTTTGACATGGTCAATCACAACCTACTTATCAATGTGCTAAAAGCCCAGTCTCTTGACCCACAAGCAATCCTTTGGTTTAAATGTTATCTTGAAAACAGACACCAAGCAGTACTCTGGGACAATAATCTGTCCACACCCCTCCCAGTGAACACTGGAGTACCTCAAGGTTCTATCCTAGGCCCTCTTCTTCTCTCCATTTTTATTAATGATCTCCATACTGTTTTTCCACAATCCACCTGTATACAATACGCTAATGGCTCTACTCTAATCTGTACTGCCAAGTTTTCTTCCTCTCTCCACACCCTTACACAAACTGTATTTAACACAGTTGAAAAGTGGTTCACCCAATGTCGCCTCCTCCTTAACCCTAAAAAAACTAAACTATTGCTTTTTACTCCCACCCAAAAATCTCCACTGATCCACTTCACTATTACCTCTGACAATGGAACCTGTATTTCCACTGATTCTACTGCTCATCTCCTTGGCGTAACTATTGACCATAACTTCAGCTTCGATGCCAAGTTAACAATACTATAAAAACTGTCAATAAAAAATTAGGCTCCCTGTATAGAATAAAACCCTTCCTTATCCCACTAGCTAGGAAATCCATGGCCCAGAATCATCTTACTTCTACCCTATTCTATGCATCTGCCATTTATACCAATCTTTCAAAGCATAATCTCACCAAACTTGAAACTAGCTACAATAACATAACCAGATTTGCCACTGGCTCTCATAGAACCCACCACTGTCTCAACCTTCAAGAACTTAGATGGTTAGAACTACAAAACCAACTACAATACAATCAACTTGTGATTGCACAAAAAATCCTGCACCATCCTACTAATACTCTTATCCTCTCTAATCTGATCTCCCCATATAAAAATCTTACAACATTACGCTCAGCTAATAAGTTATTTATTGCCAACAATTTATCTAATAACAAAGCGGGAGAGTCGCTCTTTTCCAGTGTTGTGGGTAGAATCTGGAACAAGCTTCCTAGTGCACTCACTTCTCTCTCATCTACTCCAATCTTTAAGAAACACCTCAGAGATCACCTACAAATACATTGGCTTCGCCCTGCTCAAAGCCTGATTGAATCATACCTTTCTGTTTTATTCTCCTGCTTCCAGGACAAATACCCCCTACAATTCTTGAATAATTTATTACTTACTCACTCTTTTTACCTTTAATTTTGTCCTTCCTGATCTCTTCTTTTTTCTGACTTAATGATTCTTTTTTTCAAAGGAATGTTAATGCTCAAATACTTTATGAACTCTTGCTTGATTGTACATGAAACCCACTAAAGAATCAAGACTTGGTTATTTTGTACGCCCACTCTAATGAAACCATACTTTGTTCACAAATTAATAACTTTTCTTATCATGTCTTGCTGTGTAATTGAAACTAGTCATTTTTTAATGTTTTTAATGTTATAATTCGCTCATGCTTGGAGCATTTCTCTCCGGGCCTCTACTGAAAATGGATATGTATCCAGCCAGACTAGCCCGGTCAACACATATAAAATAAATACATAAATAAATAAATGTAAAATATTTTAATGGTAACACAATTTTGGGGGTAAAATTGAAAGCACACACATCCTCGCAATCGGTGAACAGAGCCTTGACATCCTGACACAGCTCTCCAGCTCTACAAGGGGATGTAGGTAGACATGTAGCATTGAGCAGACATACTGCTACCTTTGAGATACAGCAGTAACGGCAGAAATTAATGTGAACTATGTGAGGTATACAGTGTTTTTCATGAATTCATATTATGGTAATTACTAAAATCAGGATGTTTGGTAGCAGGTACATTCACTCAAGCTCCAACCATTTCCTGTGTAGCTCTCAATTTGCTTCAATTATCTTTGTACACTATAGATATGCAGAGAGGACTGTAAAATATTTGCGGATAACATGCAGAGTCAGTCTTAATGTGAACCTTACACGTTATATTTGCAGTGCATAGGTGGTGTCTTTGACTTCATCAACATAGGAGGTCAAGACTGTGGTATCTCATGTCCTTGTAATGCTGACAGCACTGTTCCTTCATTTCTGAGATGCCAGATGCACAGGTGACAACCTGGATTAGATTATTCCAGGCTTCCCTCACTGTGTACCTGTATAGCACTCCTGCAAAGATCTTCAACTATAAATCTTATGGTGAGGTAATGAAATATCTTTGTCTCTTCCTCACACTGCCTCCATGCTCTTAAAGGAAGACTACCCTCTTCTCTTGCCATGATGTCTCACCCTGAAGAATCTCAGTGAAGTAAGGCACCCATTCCTTCCTTAAGTAAATCACTCCAGCTTTAACTCTCTAAAGCCTACTACACTTTTCTTTTAAATGTGATTACACTAAATGAGATCGCAATTTTATTACGTGTGCGCACACACACACACACACACACACACACATATATATATATATATATATATATATATATATATATATATATATGGATCTACTTCAATTTATTGAAGTTTCGCCTGAACAAGCAAATAAGAACACTAGTGAAATCCTCCAAAGCAAACTGAGTCCAAATTGGCCACATCTACTAGAAACAATCATAAGGCCTTCTTCACATATGTCTGCAACCTCAAAAGAAACACCCAGATCTGTTTAGAACTGGTGATCAAGGACACCACATATACAAATGCAGTAGATATAGCAAACTTGCTGGCTGACATATTCAGTGAAAACTTCACCTCCTCTTCCCCTCCAACAGTAAATCAGGGCATACCCAGTACCTGTCCCCTTCTCCTTATATCTAGGGAACAGGTTATCACTGCTCTCTCAAAGGCAAGAAATACAGCCTCTATGGGACCCAATAACATCTCAGACTGTAACCTACATGATCTCAGGCAGGAGTCTGCAGCACCATTAGGCACCCTATTCAATCAAAGTCTGAGTACTGACTTTGTCCCAGCTGAATGAAGTACAGCCACTGACATCACTTTCTACAAAGGTGGAGTGTCCACCGATCTGGGAAATTATAGACCCATCAGCCTAACTAGCCTGATCTGCAAGGCCATGGAATGATTATCATGGACCTCATTAATAAGGACATTAGCAACCTCGAAACACTCAATCCCATACAGTTTGGCCTCATCAAGGGGAGATCCTGTCTGTTAAATTTGGTCAACTTCTTTGAAACAGTCACCAAAGCCATGGATAAGGGGAAAGACTGTGCACACCACCTACATTGACTTGACCAAAGCCTTCAACACTATTCCCCACTCGGGCATAATAGATAAACTCTCTCAACTAGCCACCAATTCATATGTTACCAGATGGGTAGCAAACTGGTTCACTGATAGAACCCATGTAGTCAAAATAGGGGAAGCCACGTGAAGCAGTAAACCCGTAACAAATGGCTTACCCTGGAGTTCGGTCTTGGCGCCTGAGTTATTTGGGATATTCTTTTCTGAGGCACAGGCCAAAACCAGTGAGCTATGGCTGACCAAGTTTGCAGATGACTGCAATCTGGGTGCTGTCATCAATTCTCCAACTGATGTGGACTTCCTCCAAGAGGGTCTCATTCAGACAAATGACTGGTGCCAAAAACATGGCATCAAGCTGAATACCAAAAAAATTGCATCATCATCCCCTTCGGGGGAGAATGACATCCCCACAAATTATCACATTAATAACATCCTGAGCACACAATCAGTCGTGAGGGATTGGGGAACCCAGGTTGATAGAGACCTGGCTTTTGACCACCATGTTGCTTCCATTGTATGGAAAGCCTTCTACATGGCCCACCTCATAAGTAAGAGTATCTCATCCAAGGACAAGGAAGTCATAACACCCCTGTATTCTTCCCTGATAAGGCTCATTATTGAGTACAATGCCCCTTTTGGCATGTACCTCACAAAGCACATGCAACAACTGGAGAGACCACAGAGGTTCCTCAAAAGGAGGATCCAAGGCTTCCAACATCTACCATACACAGATAGGCTAAAAGCTCTATCTCTCTGCTCAGATTCATACAGACTCCTCAGAGGTGACCACTGTCTGGCATACAAGACAATCACGGACCCCTCCTTGATGGGACTGCTGCATATCCGCAAGTCAAGCTCCACTCGAGTAACCTGCACGTGTGGCCTCAACCTGGTCTGTGACATCAACAGGACTTGTTGGTGGGACAGATTTGTGTCCCAGAGACTCCCCCATCTGTGGAATAGACTCCCCCTCCACATCAAGCAGAGTACCTCTTTACCCCTTTTTAAGCACAACCTGGATAACTGGATGGGAAATAGAAAATACACCCCTGGGATTCCACCCGTGTCCCTGCTGGACAGGGGCATCAGGTGCTGACTTGTCTATACAGGGGCTAAACTCTTGGCCAGGCTTTTCAGGGCCTTGGGGCAATGGCCTATTAACCTCCTATGATCCTATAATCCTATGTACCAACTCTGAGATGACAATGGTAAATCTCGAGTTCTGCACTGTATGGCAATCTCAATACAAAGTGTTCGAAGTTTCAAAACTTCAGTCATATGGTCTCTGCCGTATGGGCTTCGAAGTTTCAAAACTTCAGTCATATGGTCTCTGCCGTATGGGCTTCGAAGTTTCAAAACTTCAGTCATATGGTCTCTGCCGTATGGGCTTCGAAGTTTCAAAACTTCAGTCATATGGTCTCTGCCGTATGGGCTTCGAAGTTTCAAAACTTCAGTCATATGGTCTCTGCCGTATGGGCTTCGAAGTTTTGAAACTTCGATAAACTGAAGTAGACCCATATATATAGGTGTGTGTATGTGTGTGTATATATATATATATATATATATATATATATATATATATATATATATATATATATATATGTATATATCTGTAGATGTATACGCATATATTTCTTTTATAATCACATGGGTTTCTCTGGTAGTAGGTGCTTATTTTGATATACAGCCTTTCTGTTTTAGCCTGTATTCTACTCTTTCTTTCATATATACATACAAAAATATATATCTATGTATGAGGATGAACACAAGTAATCACTGATTTATAATGCACTTAGTAACAGAGCACACATACCACACACACACACACACACACACACACACACACACACACACACACACACACACACACACGCACAGTTCCCAAAGTACCAGTTACAGAAGAGTAATTTGAAAAACAGTCAGACAAATTACTTTCAAAAATGTTGTATGCACGCTCCAGTTTAGGACTTGTGTTTAGGTCGACCAATTGTTTTATAAATGCAAGTATTCCCACTGCGTTGCTCTGGATGATGGCAACAAACTGAAAAGAAAAATAAACAAAAGTTCTTGTTAGCAAACCAATAAAGAATTAAAATTAATTTATTTATAAAAGTGTGATAAGCTACATGATTTGCTAACTTAGTGTTTGCATTTCATCATTACGTTATCATGTTTCTGGAATAAAGCTGCAATCATATAGAGTTATGCGGTTGAAAATTACTTGCCTATGTAAACATCACCCATTAAAATCACTATAGAGGCAGATAATATTAAAATCCCACACTGATCTCTTCATAAATAAAATATACACAAGCTTTCACACCTGTTAACTATTTTAGATGCCTCAAAGAAGGCCATAGATTTCATGAGAGGCTTAAATGCAACGAGTGTGAAGGTGACACTGAAAAAACAATCAGTAAAAACTAAATGGAAACTCCAGCCAAACTAGAACTTCCAATGAGTCACCTCCCAAACCTCCTGTAACAGAGGCACATGGGATATATGCAAATGACCCTTATGCACATAAGGAGTTTCAGCTATATGGCAATTCTGATTGCCCATGACTTTTAGGTTTCAAGTCAATTTAATGGACAATTTCAGGCCAATAAAGCCAAACCCCACTAGCTATGGATATGCATATTTCAGCCTTGTTATGACCTCGTCAGCATAGCACAAGCAGAGTGTTTGACTAAGCATAAGAAACACAGGGTTGTTATACAGGAGGTTTGGGAGGTCACTCATTGAAAGTTCTAGTTTGGCTGGAGTTTTCATTTAGTTTTTACTGATTGGTTTTTTAGAGTGAACTTCTCACTCTTTGTTTTAATTTGTTAGTTGGGATATTTTGCAGTCACCCTAATGATAATGGACATCAGCTGGGTATAACAATCCTGTGTTTCTTATGCTTAGTCAAACACTCTGCTTGTGCTATGCTGATGAGGTCATAACAAGGCCGAAATATGCATATCCATAGCTAGTGGGGTTTGGCTTCATTGGCCTGAAATTGCCCATTAAAACAACTTAAAACGTAAAAGTCATGGGCAATCAGAATTGCCATATAGCTGAAACACCTGATGTTCATAAGGGTCATTTGCATATATCCCATGTGCCTCTGTTACAGGAGGTTTGGGAGGTCACTCATTGGAAGTTCTAGTTTGTCTGGAGTTTTCATTTAGTTTTTACTGAGAGGCATAAATGGGAATTAAAACAGATGAATGATTAAACTTTTAAAACATTTGTAATGTTATATATATCTAACTTGAACCTTTCCTTCATTTTGCCTCCATTTTCTGTGTCAGAAATTGCATCTGCACTGTTGCATTTTTTGGAAGTAATCCTTGCTGTAATACGGGAAAAGATGCAAAGCCAAGGAGGCAGTAGACACGACAGTTGGAAGATAACTTGGGTTAATGAAGTATAAGTGCTTCCACATCGCTTCTTCAGATACAATAAATAACATCTCAAAATATTGTATTTAAGTCTCCATAAACCAATAAAAAATACTAGGAGCAGTCACATGACAGATAAAACACTCAGCTGACTCTTCAGTTATACTAATCACCTGACAAACTCCAGCTTGCAAAATCCCAAATAGCACATTCATCATAAAAGCAAATATAAAACATTCAGACTATAATGCAATATGGAGCAACCTGAAGGTTTTGAAAAGAAATCAAATAATGATGAAAAATTAGTTTGTAAACTGAATAAGTCATTGCATGGATTGAAACAATCAGGGCATAACTGGAAGAAAATGTTGCATGATTATCTTTGTGAAAATAGTTTTATCCAAAACCCTGCAGACCACTGTGTATACACTAGACAGGCTGAAAATGAGAAAACAGTTCGAATTATATGGGTTGACTATCTCATTATAGCAGCTAGTGACAATGAATCACTTTTAGTAACAGGTGAAATTTTACAACAGAAGCCTTTTCTTTCATATTTATGCTGTTTACACTATTTATTCAATTAAGTGTACTTAATGGGCTGGAAGATTTGATTGGATTAAATCAAATTGCACATGTATATATAGGATGGATTTGATATGGTTACTTCAGTCTGATGAAGTTAGCTGACGAAAACGTAAAGGATAATTGTTGCAGAGTTATTTTATGTGTGGAGTTTACCTTCTGTGGCTAATGTGATTAAAGAATTGAAACATTTCAGCTGGATTTGCTGTGCTTTTGTTCTATTTATTTGATGTTCATCGTGCATACAGCTGCAGTCATAACAGATGGGTTCTCCTGCCGTCAGGCGGGTCCTCGGTCAGCCGAATTCCAAAGTCTAGGTCCGGCATCGGTTGTCGTCACTTCTTCCCTGACGTCAGTGCGACAGGGATATAAAATAACCAGCCGACGCCATTTTCTTCAGTCTTTCTTTTTTTTTTTCCATAATAAATTTTTATTGAAATATATTTTCCAAAAGCATTACAAAAATACAATAAACATCACACACATAATACACTATAACTACTACAAACCATTTGTACAATATCTACATTAAATGCTTCCTATATTTAATATATTCCTAAAATCAGTATCATGCTAATATAATATTGAAGACCTTTTCCCATATTTTCGGGTTATTAATATTTTTGTTAGTTTGTTTCAGAAGTAATTTATGTGCTAGTATATGTTTTATAGCCACAAGCTTAAAATTATTCCATGATGTCTTATGTGGTTCTAGCCAATTTGTGGCTATATAGAGTTTCATCAGCAAAAAAATATTCATACAAATAATAGTTTGCGATCTGGAAAGCTCTCTTGGAGGAATGTGTAGAATCATAAATTCCCATGACAGTGTAGAACTTTGATAACCCATCTTTGCAGTTGTACTTTAAGAGAGTTCCAAAGTTTATATACGCATTTACAACTCCAGAACATATGAAGAAGATCCGCTGTTTGATCTGCACAGTAAAATTGTTCCTTCATTTCTGAGATGCCAGATGCACAGGTGACAACCTGGATTAGATTATTCCAGGCTTCCCTCACTGTGTACCTGTATAGCACTGCAAAGATCTTCAACTATAAATCTTATGGTGAGGTAATGAAATATCTTTGTCTCTTCCTCACACTGCCTCCATGCTCTTAAAGGAAGACTATCTTCTCTTGCCATGATGTCTCACCCTGAAGAATCTCAAGTAAGGCACCCATTCCTTCCTTAAGTAAATCACTCCAGCTTTAACTCTCTAAAGCCTACTACACTTTTTCTTTTAAATGTGATTACACTAAGTAAGGATGTAATTTTATTCGTGTCTTTACACACACACACACACACACACATATATATATATATATATATATATATATATATATATATATATATATGGATCTACTTCAATTTATTGAAGTTTCATACAATTTCAAGCAAATAAGGCACTAATTGAAATCCTCCAAAGCCAAACTGAGTCCCAAATTGTACATCTACTAGAAACAATCATAAGGCCTTCTTCACATATGTCTGCAACCTCAAAAGAAACACTTGGTCCTGTTTTGGAACTGGTGATCAAGGACACCACATATACAAATGCAGTAGATATAGCAAACTTGCTGGCTGACATATTCAGTGAAAACTTCACCTCCTCTTCCCCTCAACCCGGTAAATCGGGGCATACCCACCTGTCCCCTTCTCCTTATATCTAGAGACAGGTTATCACTGCTCTCTCGAGGCAAAATACAGCCTCTATAGGACCCAATAACATCAGACTGCTTAACCTACATGGCAGTCTCAGGCAGGGAGTCTGCAGCACCATTAGGCACCCTATTCAATCAAAGGATCAGTACTGACTTTGTCCCAGCTGAATGAAGTACAGCCACTGACATCACTTTCTAAGGTGGGTGTCCACGTCTGGGAAATTATAGACCATCAGCCTAACTAGCCTGATCTGCAAGGCCATGGAATGATTATCATGGACCTCATTAATAAGGACATTAGCAACCTCGAAACACTCAATCCCATACAGTTTGGCCTCATCAAGGGGAGATCCTGTCTGTTAAATTTGGTCAACTTCTTTGGAAACAGTCCGCAAAGCCATGGATAAGGGGAAAGACTGTACACACCACCTACATTGACTTGACCAAAGCCTTCAACACTATTCCCCACTTTCGGGCATAATAGATAAACTCTCTCCAACTTCTTACCAATTCATATGTTACCAGATGGGTAGCAAACTGGTTCTGCTGATAGAACCCATGTAGTCACAAAAATAGGGAAGCCACGTGAAGCAGTAAACCCGTAACAAATGGCTTACCTGGAGTTCGGTCTTGGCGCCCTAAAGTTATTTGGGATATTCTTTTCACGAGGCACAGGCCAAAACCAGTGAGTATAATGGCTGACCAAGTTTGCAGATGACTGCAATCTGGGTGCTGTCATCAATTCTCCAACTGATGTGGACTTCACTCCAAGAGATTCTCATTCAGACAGTGGCTGGTGCCAAGAAACATGGCATCAAGCTGAATACCAAAAAGTGCATCATCATCCCCTTGAGGGGAGGAATGACATCCCACAAGAATTATCCACATTAATAACATCCTGAGCACACAATCAGTGGCATTGAGGGATTGGGGAACCAGGTTGATAGAGACCCTGGCTTTTGACCCACCATGTTGCTTCCATTGTATGGAAAGCCTTCTACATAGCCCACCTCATAAGTAAAAGTATCTCATCCAAGGACAAGGAAGTCATAACTTACCCTGTATTCTTCCTGATAAGGCTCATTATTGAGTACAAATGCCCCTTTGGCATGTACCTCTACGCTTTAATGCAACAACTGGAGAGACCACAGAGGTTCCTCAAAGGAGGATCCAAGGCTTCCAACATCTACCATACACAGATAGGCTAAAAGCTCTATCTCTCTGCTCGAATTCATACAGACTCCTCAGGAGGTGACCACTGTCTGGCATACAAGACAATCACGGACCCCTCCTTGATGGGACTGCTGCATATCCATAAGAGTCAAGCTCCACTTTCGAGTAACCTGCACGTGTGGCCTCAACCTGGTCTGTGACATCAACAGGACTTGTTGGTGGGACAGATTTGTGTCCCAGAGACTCCCCATCTGTGGAATGAGACTCCCCCTCCACATCCAAAAGCAGAGTACCTCTTGCCACCCCTTTTAAGCACAACCTGGATAACTGGATGGGAAATAGAAAGGCACACCCTGGGACATTCCACCGGTGTCCCCTGCTGGACAGGGGCATCAGGTGCTGACTTGTCTCTATACAGGGGGCTAAACTCTTCAGCCCAGGCTTTTCAGGGCCCTTGGGGCAATGGCCTATTAACCTCCTATGATCCTATAATCCTATGTACCCAACTCTGAGAGATGACAATGGTAATCTCTGAGTTCTGCACTATGGCAATCTCAATACAAAAGTGTTGAGTTTCAAAACTTCAGTCATATGGTCTCTGCGGTATGGGCTTGGGCCCGAGTTCAAAACTTCAGTCATATGGTCTCTGCCATTATGGGCTTGAAGTTTCAAAACTTCAGTCATATATGGTCTCTACGTATAAACGTATGGGCTTGAAGTTTCAAAACTTCAGTCATATGGTCTCTGCCGTATGGGCCGAAGTTTCAAAACTTCAGTCATATGGTCTCTGCCGTATGGGCTTGAAGTTTTGAAACTTAGATAAACTGAAATGAACCCATATATATATGGGTGTGTGTATGTGTGTGTATATATATATATATATATATATATATATATATATATATATATATCTATATATATGTATATATATATATCTGTAGATAATATCTGTATATATTTCTTTATAATCACATGGGTTTCTCTGGTAGTAGGTGCTTATTTTTGATATACAGCCTTTTCTGTTGTTTTAGCCTGTATTCTACTCTTTCTTTTCATATATACATTACAAAAATATATATCTATGTATGAGGATGAACACAAGTAATCACTGATTTATAATGCACTTAGTAACAGAACACACATACCACACACACACACACACACACACACACACACACACACACACACACACACACACACACACACACGCACAGTTCCCCAAAGTACCAAGTTACAGAAGAGTAATTTGAAAAACAGTCAGACAAATTACTTTCAAAAATGTTGTATATGCATGGCTCCAGTTTAGGACTTGTGTTTAGGTCGATAATTGTTTTATAAATGCAGAGTATTCCCACTTGCGTTTACTCTGGATGATGGCAACAAACTGAAAAGAAAAATAAACAAAAGTTCTTGTTAGCAAACCAATAAAGAATTAAAATTAATTTATTTATAAAAGTGTGATAAGCTACATGATTTACGCTAACTTGAGTGTTTGCATTTCATCATTACGTTATCATGTTTCTGGAATAAAGAAACTGCAATCATATAGAGTTATGCGGATTTGAAAAGTTACTTGCCCTATACCAAACATCACCATTAAAATCACTATAGAGGCCAGATAATATTAAAATCCCACACTGATCTCTTCATAAATAAAATATACACAAGCTTTCACACCTGTTAACTATTTTTAGATGCCTCAAAGAGGCCATAGATTTCATGAGAGGGCTTAAATGCAGCGAGTGTGAAGGTGACACACTGAAAAAAACAATCAGTAAAACTAACCGTGGAAACTCCAGCCAAACTAGGAACTTCCAATGGAGTCACCTCCCAAACACTCCTGTAACAGAGGCACATGGGATATATGCACAGGAAATGACCCTTATGCATAAGGAGTTTCAGCTATATGGCATAGCATTCCTGATTGCCCATGACTTTTAGGTTTTCAAGTCGAATTATAATGGACAATTTCAGGCCAAAAAAGCCAAACCCCACTAGCTATGGATATGCATATTTCAGCCTTATTTATGACCTGCATTCAGCATAACTTTAATGAGTGTTTGACTAAGCATAAGAAACACAGGGTTGTTATACAGGAGGTTTGGGAGGTCACTCTGTTGAAAGTTCTAAGTTTGGCTGGAGTTTTCATTTAGATTTACTGATTGGTTTTAGAGTGAACTTCTCACTCTTTGTTTTAATTTGTTAGTTGGGATATTTTGCAGTCACCCCTAATGATAATGGACATCAACTGGGTATAACAATCCTGTGTTTCTTATGCTTAGTCAAACACTCTGCTTGTGCTATGCTTTGATGAGGTCATAACAAGGCGAAATAATGCATATCCCACTTAGCTGAGTCAGGGTTTGGCTTCATTGGCCTAAATTGCCCATTAAAACAACTTAAAGCATGCGTAAAAGTCATGGGCAATCCAGAATTGCCATATAAGCTGAAACACCCTGATGTTCATAGGGTCATTTGCATATATCCCATGTGCCTCTATTTACAGGAGGTTGGGGAGGTCACTCATTGGAAGTTCCTAGTTTGTCTGGAGTTTTCATTTAGGATTTTTACTGAGAGGCATAAATGGGAATTAAAACAGATGAATGATTAAACTTTACTAAAACATTTGTAATGTTATATATATCTAACTTGAACCTTTCCTTCATTTTGCCTCCATTTTTCTGTGTCAGAAATTGCATCTGCACTGTTGCATTTTTGGAAGTAATCCTTTCCTTGCTGTATCTGAGGAAAGATGCAAAGCCAAGGAGGCAGTGAACCGACAGTTGGAAGATAACTTGGGTTAATGAAGTATAAAGTGCTTCCACATACAACTTCTTCAGATACAATAAATAACATCTCAAAATATTGTATTTGGGAGTCTCCATAAACCAATAAAAATATACTAGGAGCAGTCACACTGACAGATAAAACACTCAGCCTGACTCTTCAGGATTATACTAATCACCTGACAAACTCCAACTTGCAAAATCCCAAATAGCACATTCATCATAAAAGCAAATATCGAAACATTCAGACTATAATGCAATATGGAGCAACCTGAAGGTTTTGCGAAAGAAATCAAATAATGATGAAAAATTAGTTTTGTAAACTGAATAGAGTCATTGCATGGATTGGAAACAATCAGGGCATAACTGGAAGAAAATGTTGCATGATTATCTTTTGTGAAAATAGTTTTATCCAAAACCTACTACTGCAGACCACTGTGTACATACACTAGACAGGCTGAAAAGTAGAAAACAGTTCAATTATATGGGTTGACTATCTCCCATTATCTAGCAGCTAGTGACAATGAATCACTTTTTAGTAACAGGTGAAATTTTACAACAGAAGCCTTTTTCTTTCATATTTATGCTGTTTACACTATTTATTCAATTAAAGTGTTACTTAATGGGCTGGAAAGATTTGGATTGGATTAAATCAAATTGCACATGTATATATAGGATGGATTTGATATAGTTTACTTCAGTCTGATGAAGTTAGCTGACGCCAAAACGTAAAGGATAATAATTGTTGCAGAGTTATTTTGTATTGTGGAGTTTACCTTCTGTGGCTAATGTGATTAAAGAAGGTGAAACATTTCAGCTGCTGGATTTGCTGTGCTTTTATTTCCTATTTATTTGATGTTCATCGTGCATACAGCTGCAGTCACTTAACAGATGGGTTCTCACCTGCGTCGAAGGCGGGTCCCTCGATCAAGCCGAATTCCAAGGAGTCTAGGTCGGCTGTGGGTTGTAGATCACTTCTTCCCTGGCGTCAGTCACGACAGGGGATATACAAAATAACCAGCCGTATACATTTTCTTCAGTCTTTCTTTTTTTTTTTCCATAATAAATTTTTATTGAAGAATATATTTTTCCAAAAGCATTACAAAAATACAATAAACATCACACATAATACACTATAACTACTACAAACCATTTGTACAATATCTACATTAAATGCTTCCTATATTTAATATATTCCTAAAATCAGTATCATGCTAATATAATATTGAAGACCTTTTCCCATATTTTTCGGGTTATTAATATTTTTGTTAGTTTGTTTTCAGAAGTAATTTATGTGCTAGTATATGTTTTATAGCCACAAGCTTAAAAATTATTCCACTGATGTCTTATGTGGTTCCTAGCCAATTTAAGCTATATAGAGTTTCATCAGCAAAAAATATTCATACAAATAATGAGTTTCGCGATCTGGAAGCTCTCTGGAGGAATGTGTAGAATCATAAATTCCCATGACAGTGTAATAGAACTTTGATAACCCATCTTTTTGCAGTTTGTACTTTAAGAGAGTTCCCAAAAGTTTATATGCGCATTTACAACTCCCAGAACATATGAAGAGAAGATCAAGCTATTTGATCTGCACAGTATATGGACCAAATTGGAGAATTCCACAAAGGGTTAAATTTATGTAATCTAAGATGTAATACTTAATATGCATTGTTCCAAATCATCAATGCGTGTACATCAGTTTTGAAAAGAAACTGATTTCCTCGTTATATCAATTGCTTTTTAATATCCTGATTGTCTGCAAATGTTGCACTTTGTTTACCCAATACTCTGACAGCAATTTTGTCCTGAAATTTCAAATCCTTAATTAATTTGTATGCAGTTGCTATAAATTTAGTGTCTTGTTGGATAGCTTTATGCCACAATTCAAGAGCACTTATCCACAAATCCGGCTGCAGTTTTAAAGAAGTTCTCTAAAAGTAGCTCAAGGCAAGTTCTTTGCTTGTCTCATTATAACAGTGTAATTTCTAGGTAGATTCATTTCCTGTCTAATTTGTAAAGCCGATAGACAGTCAGAAGTTTTATTAAGAAACTTGCTCAAATTGAGAGTCAGTCCTTAACTGTGTGGAAATTTGCTGAGATCGATCAGCGTGATTATTTAGTTTAAAATTAGGATTCCTGTGGAAGGTTGAAGAACCATCATATATTTACTGCAATATTAAATCTCACGGACTGAAATAAAGGTTTGCAAAGATGAGACACAGGTTGGCTGGCATGTGAGGCCCATGACCCCATATTTTATCAGACTAATTTTGTCCATAAAGAGTAATGCACTTTTAGGATTTATTTTTCTATCCAAAATAGCTAACTTATGATTCAAGACCACCCAAGTTAATTATCCATTTTGTATTCGATTTACATCATAATTAGCAATTTTTTAAATTTGATTAGCGTTTACAATCAAATAATAATAACTTCAAAGTTTGGTAGCTCAAGTCCCCTCTTGTTTTGGGGGTCATTAATTTCTCATAAGATATTCTAGTTCTTTTTTTTGGGTTGAGATAAATTTAGCTAGATCTTTATGCATTTGTTTAAAAACTGTTTTTTGAAATTGATAATTGGGCAGACCTAAATATGTATAACGATGCATTGGTAGTAATGCTATTCATTTTCACTATTGATACCAATCTTGATTCTTCAGTCTTTCTTGCAGCGCTTGATTGCCCAAAGCAAAGAAGCAGTTATGCAGAGTGCTTAGTCCATCAGCTCACTGAAATTATAGAAGATTTTTGCAACCCCAGAAGTCTTCTTTAAAGCTAAGTATCCCATTGGGGAAACTTTTCTTGCTATAGACCGATGTCAGTCAAAGTTAATAATTGTATTTCATGTGGGAAGCAAAATGCCGCGCAAGGAGTTTTCATTTCCCTCTGCATTCCATGCTTAGGCCCCAGACCACGACTGTTTCAGGTCTGTTGTTTTGTCACTACATTCAACAAAGCGCACCATGCAGCGTCGAGCGGAGTTAAGTAGCACTATTTTGGCAAAAAATTTGAGTTATATTATGTAGTCGGATACTCGAGCTCCAGTTTTATCTAAAAAGCGCCAAAGATAAGGACGACACATGAGGGTCCGTGGCCTCTACCAGCACCACGCCAAAGCCAACTACAGGTGAGGGTCTGGTTCTCAGTGTGAGGCACACCCTCTGTAGCCTGCTACTATACGACTGCACTTCATTGGCGGTGTCTCCTATTGCCCGAGGTCGCAGGCTCTCGGCTCACATTTACCCGACTACAGATACGAAGCCACTCTTGGTGGTGAATCTCAAAAATGCAGAAGGTCTGCCTCACTCTCAAGGTGTCTTGCCAGACCTTCCCTCTTCTTTTCCATCAAGGCTTTCACTAAGTCTAAAGCAAGCCATGCATTCTAAGAGACAAAGCTACTCGGGGCCTTCTCCAGGCCCCATACACAAAACAGATGCTTAAGTATGGCTGAGGGATTTTAATTCACCTACTTATCAGGGAGGTTCTCAACCCCCAGACAAAAGCTGGAGTGGAGGAAGAATCCCCTTCCCTCTGACCAGGCCTCCATTATTTCAGAGCACTCCTGATGAACAGGAACATTCCTACTCCCCTTTTTTGAAGATTCTGATGCAGAGGTCCCCATTTCCTCTGTCTCCCCAGAGGGATTACTCATTTGGGGGAGGCTGCCCATGTACAGCAAGAGACACTTCCACTGGGAAGGCCAAGGTACTCAGATTCAAGAAAGGCTTAGGGTTTTTCTGTTATTGCTACCTCAGCACAGACCTCTGGCTATATATACGCCTTTCTTAAGACATACTAGATGATGTGTACTTTCGAGGCCTGCCTTAGCCAGTTCACTTACCTCCCAGCCCCAGTCAGAAGCCTGACAAGGGTACTACCCGGGTTCCTGACTCACACCAATTTTTATACAAAAGCCATCTCGCGGCTGACCCAGAAAAACTTATCTCACAGGGCCACAAGGGAATTAAGGCCTCCCACTGTTAAAAATCCATTGGGTTCTTCTGAGAAGATTCCCAGATCCTTAGAAAGGTGGGGAAAAAGGTATACACCTTGGCCACACTTAACCATGAGGGCATTAAACTGCCAGTTCCATATGCTAAAAGTACCAGCAGTTTCTGTTATCACAGTTGAAGTAAAATGTCACAACCTGAACAACCAGACTTAGAGGAGTTGCAGGATTTGATGCATAATTGCCTGCAGAACAAGGTGGGTAAACATACCTTGCAATGGATAAGTTTGATGCTCTAGAGGCTCATCATGGTAGAGCTGCTGTTACAGGATCAGTCATACGTAATGGACATGTACCTGGCTCAAGGAGCAAACTTCCATTACCAGATCATGTCAAGCTAAATCCCACTAGATGCCCCTCCACAAAGGATGTATTATTTGTTGTTAAAGAAGCTGAAGGAAGGTATGCAAAAGAAAATGGAGGAAGAAGGAGCTAAATCAATGCAAACAGTGAAAGAATTTTCTACAGGTACAACCACCACGTTTTGAAAGTGAAATTGGCCTTCCAAAAATGGGTCTTTTCCAGCCACAGACAGACACCCAAAGAGAGGTGGAGATACAGGCGCCCGAGGGGCAGAGTGCAATCTCAAGGATCTTCTAGAGGCAGACAATGGCAAGCTCCTACAAAGAGGTGGTAGGATAGTTCAGCGTGACCATTCAGAAAGCAAGCCCAATGACTTTCCCCTTTGCATGCCAAGCAAAGGGCTCAAATGGCAGCACCCCTTAGGCGGAAAGCTGGCATTATTTTTCAAAACTGGTAATATTGTCACAAACGACAAATGGATCCTGGACATTATAAACAGAGGCTACAGATTTCATTTTCACCCTTCCAAAAATGAGAGGCATGCCAAACCTGCCCACACACAATCAAAAGGCAGAGCACTGAAAGAACCAATTTCAGATCTCATGGACATGAAAAGCTATTCAAGAGGTGTCTACTCACGAACAAGGTCAAGGTTTTTATTCCAAACTATTCCTGGTACCAAGGAAGGGAAAAGATTGGAGACCTATTTTGGACTGCTATCCATCCTAAATACATTTTTACTCATGCACCAAAATTCAAAGATGCTCACCCTTACAGCAGCTTCTTCCCATGCTAGACAAGGAGTCTTGGCTGGCTAACATTGGACCTAAGGAGGCATGCACTGCATGTTCCCAATCAGACAAAACTGCAAAAGATACCTCAGATTTCTTGCAGGTTCAATCCACTATCAATTCTCTGCATTGCCCTTTGGCTTATCTACTGCACCCAGAGTATTCACGAAATGCCTGGCATCAGTAATTGCCTACTGCAGACTTCAAGGGATACAAATATACCCATATTTGGATGACTGCCTGATCCAAGCGGACAGCAAGCACATACTTCTGAAACATCTGGCTTTTGTAATAATGTTGGTTGGGAGGGAGGCCTAATGGTTAAGGTGTTTGACTTACAAACACAAGGTGCTGGGTTGAAGTCATCTGGCTTTGTAATAATGTTGGTTGGGAGGGAGGCCCACAATGGTTAAAGGTGTTTTGACTTACAAACACAAAGGTGCTGGGTTTGAGAATACTCTGAGGATAACTTGGTGGAAGCTTAAAATGGCTGTCGCCAAGGTAGTTAGTCTAGAACTAATCCTGAACCTATAATGTTGTTGAATAATCCTATGAACCTATAATGTTATTTAATTCTCTCTAGGATACACAGTCAAGCAAAAAGAAATCAAGAACTAATACCCTCTCAGGAAAATATGAATTTTCCTGAGTGCCAACTTGGACACAAACACCCAGATGGCCTACCTCTCATGCCAGAGAAGCAGGGGCAACTAAGTCAATATTTCAGAACACTAGCAAATTTCACCAGGCTGACTGCAGGGAAAATCCTGCGAATACAAGTTCATAACATCTTGCATCCTCTAATCCTGTGCAAGCTGCATATGAGAAACTATTAGTACCTGAGAAAAACCTATGGTCTCCAACGGCCACGGTTTGGAAACAATAATGCCACTAATTCCATGCCTTCAAAGGAATTTCTTATAATTGGGCTCAAGCATACCAAACAAGCCTGAGTCTCCCATTCTGCAAACTTCAAACCAATCAAGTCATCACAACAGGCCTTTTTCGGACTACGCCTAGGGGTGCACACTGACAGATCAGGTACATTCAGGAGCAAATAATTCCCAAAAGAAAAGCACCTTCACATCAATCAAAAAGGGAAATGCTAGCTTGATAATAAATGCTATTATAGCTTTCAAGGACCTTCTGCATCAGGTCAACTATTGATAAGGACAGACAACACCACAGTAATGGTACATAAACAAACAAGGGGAGGAACGTCACATACCCCCTATGCAGGCTATTATGTCACTTTGAACATAGCTCTGGAATTCAAATCAAACTTCAAAGCACAGTTCTTGCCAGGCAAGGAAAACATGCTGGCAGACCTAATGAAATATGACAGATCCACACGAATGGAGATTGCATCCTCAGAGATTTTACAGAGATATTTCAAGCATGTGGGGAAGGCCAGACATAGATCTCTTCACAGAAATCACCAATTGACAAAATTCTGCTCAGGACTTTTCATCCAAAGGCCTGAAGTGGGCAGCTCTCTCTTTCAGTTGAACAACAATGGCGGTTTGCCTTTCCACCTCTTCCTCTGCTGCCCAAAGTTCTGTTAAAAACCAAGAACGAACAGACCAAAGATATTCTCATTGCTCCAGACTGGCCAAGACAGCACTGTTTTACTCCTGAGGGAGCTTGATACATTCCCCATGGACCCTACCTCTGTGCCTCTTCTTCTGACTCAACACAGTTACAAAACTCTTTACAGTCAACTGGCTTCAACAATTATTTTCTCAGGAGGTACGGGATGTCATTTTGGGCCAGAGAGGCCGTCTACTAGAAAAGCTTACACCACAAAATGGAAGCAGTTTTGTACCTGGAATGAGAAAAAGGCCAGGACCCTGGAAACTGAATTTACCTCAAATGTTACAGTATCTAGCTGAGCTGCTAAGCAATGGACTTTCCATTCTCCTCCATCAAATCATTACCTCGGTTTCTACCAGGAGAATACAACACTGATCCACCTTTAGTCTCTCACCCCCTCTTAAGACAGTTCCTCAGAGGGGCTAAGAATGTAAAACCTCCAAGGAAACAACCAATACCAACTTGGGGCCTCAATTTCATTCTAGAAAAGCTGACCTTGCCTCCTTTTGAGCCAGCTGCCTCAACAGATTTGCAATATTTGTCCTGGAAAACAGCTTTCCTTCTAGCTATCACCCTCAACTCGCAGGGAGTAGCCAGACTATAAACCCTCATGGCTGTGGCCTTTCATCATTTTCCATGCGTGGACAGAGTTTCCTTGCAGACAATCTGTCCTTCTGCCAAAATTGGTATCCAGGGTAGCTTTGAATCAGGCTATCCACTTACCTGCTGCTTTTACCTAATCCTCAAAACAAAGGGAGAGACTGCCACGATTCCTT
>NC_056740.1:460631156-460670124 GCF_019279795.1 Protopterus annectens
GGGCAGCATAAGACATATTTTGAGACCCTTTATCCTTTTGGTGAGGAACTTTTGGGGCCTTTCAAGCTGCATCAGGTGTTTGGTCAGATACATTCGAACGGGCATTGTACTCAATCATAGGTCTAATGAGTGATGAGTACAGGGGACGATGACCTCCCTTGATCTAGATGTGAATCCCTTCATCAGCAGGTGGGCGATATAGAAGGTTTTCCTAACTACTTTAGCAACATGAGTGTCAAACAAAAGGCTGCTGGCAACTTGGGTCCCCAGATCCCTGATGACTTTTCTGTGCTCAGTGGATTGCCACCTATATGGTAGCTAGGTAACCTTGTTTTTCCGAAGGGTATGACTATGCATTTTTGGCGTTTAACTTCAGGCCATGGCTCTGGCACCAGTTATCCGTTTCTGTGAGGCCCTTCTGGAGATATCTGTGTCAGATGTGTTTCGACTATGGCGCCCAGTTTGCAGTCATCTGCAAACTTTGTCAGCCATAACCCTCCTGTGTTTGCTTGTACTTCAGAAAAGTAGATGCCGAACAAGAGTGGACCCAGGACTGAGCCCTGTGGGACACCACTTGTGACAGGCTTTGAGTCTGATATGGCTCAGCAACTCTGACCCTGTGGGTTCTGTCGCTAGCCAGTTTGCAACCCATCTTGTGATGTATGGGTTTACATTCAAGCTGATGAGTTTTTCGATGATACCTGAGTGGGGTATTGTGTCAAGGCCTTTGCCAGGTCGAGGTAGGCTGTATGGACTGCCTTTCCTCATCAATGGCCTTGGTGACTGTCTCGAAAAGTCAACCAAGTTTAAGAGGCAGGATCTGCCTTTGACAAAGCCAAACTGGGTTGGATCCAAAGTCTGCAAGTTCCTATGTCTTTATTTATGAGTTCCATTATGATCCTCTCCATGGCTTTGCAGATAAGGCTTGTCAAGCTAATGGGGCGGTAATTTCCAGGGTCTGTGGAGGCACCGCCTTATGAAGTGGGACCACAGTCGCCGGCGCCACTCCTTGGGTACATATCCTGAGGTGAGGCTAAGATTAAACAGCTGTCCTAACTGTGGGTTTAATTCCTCGTTGAGTTCATGAAGCACACAGCCGGGGACACCATCCGGTCCCATGGATGCTGTGTTTTGCCTTAGTGAGGGCAGTTCTTCTCACCTGGGCGTTGAGATGTTTGGGGGCTACAATCCTCTGGAATAGATATCTCTCCTTTTGGGGAGAAGTTTGCACTGAACCTGTCAGCCAGTATGTTAGCAATGTGTGTAGGTTCAGTAATTTTCACATCATTTTGAACTAATTCTGAGCATATCTGGGAGTTTCCTCCTAGGTTTCTAACATAGCTAAAGAAGGCCTTATGATTGTCTTTAGAGTCCTTGGCGATTTTTCTCTCAAAATTTGCCTTGGATGATTTTATGAGAGCTCTTAGTTTTTACTTATAATGATCAAAGGTGTCTTACCTTTCAAGGATTTTGCTCTATCTTGTAGTAGCTTCCTCCTTTTGTTGTAGAGCTTGTTTATGGCTGGGGTCCACCAGACTGGATGCTTGCCTTTGGTACAGAGAGTCTTAGTTTTTTGGGATTGCCTGATCCATGCAGTCCTGTAGGTGCTGGTAGAAGGCATTTGTAAGTGATTCAGCGGTTTGAGTAATGTTTACCACTGGCTCAGGGGCCTTAAAGGAGACCACACTAGTTTTTAGAAGTGTGAAATCGGCTTTTGAGAAGTTTTTCACTGTGGTCTTTTTGTTTCAGGTGGGCGGGATGAGGACCTCCAGCGAGATTAGTTTATGATCTGATCTCACCAGTGAGGGGTATACTTCGGTGTTGAACATTTTGATCCCATGTTCGTGATGATGAGATCAAGTATGTTTTCACCTCTTGTGGGGATGGTGACTAGTTGTTCCATGGCATTTGAGTTTATGAACTCCAGGAATCTTTGGGTTAGAGTGTTCGGGCTTGAGTAGTGTTCCCAGTCTATATTAGGGTAGTTGAAGTCACCTAGTATGATGGTGTTTGGAGATACATTTATCCTCCAATGTTTTCAGGAAGGCCATGTGAGGTTCCTGAGTTTGAGAGGGTGGCCTGTAACATGCTACAAATTGCAGAGCAGTCTTGCCTATGGTTAATTGCACCTGGATGGTCTCCGATGCTTGCATTGCCACTCAACCTTGAGGTGTGGGTGTCCTTTATGAATATGGACACCTCCTTTCTTGGTGTTGTCCGGATTTTGGGGCGGAACGCATGATATGAGGTGAAACCTGTTAGTGCTGGGGTGCTCTCAGGAGCCTTGAACCAGGTTTCTGTCACAGCACAGACATCGATGTTCTCCATATTGAGAAGGGCCTCGAGTGCATCTTGAGATTGAGACTTCTGGCATTGAGCAGCATTACCCTTAGTTTTTTCCTTTTTGGTGTTCTAGGGTGGTAGGTTTAGAATTTGAGCCTTGCCTAAAAAGGCACTATGGGGTGGCAAGAGCCTTTGCCAATATCCGGAAGCCCAGGGTGACAGGTGCAAGCCGCCCCTTGAAGCAGCGTGGCTTGTCCAGCATGTCATCCCAGGCAGACAGACATTGGATCCCCTTTGAATGACACCAGAATTTAAGCCAATTATTAAAGCTGATCATCTTATCACTGTATTGTGGCATCATTCTAGGTGAAGGTAGGATACTGCTCAAGGTCAGGGTCATACCTGTCTGGGCTACATAATCAGAGAGCTCCTCGATGTCCCTTTTCATGTAGTCAGGAGGTATGTCTCAGGTCGCTGACACCAGCGTGGACAATGACTGAGTCGCTTGTACCTGCTGTTGAGAGACTTGAGTGCTTGCGTTATGTGGCGGATTCTAGCGCCCGACAGGCAGCTTACTGTGACCTTCTCCTTACTCAGTCTGGTGAGCGGACGTCAGTGTGTCTGACTATGGAATCACCAATGACAAGTGTGTCTGGCATTTTGTTTGGCCTTAAGGGCTGTGACTGTTTGACACTCTGACTGTGTGGTCTATGTGTTGCATGGGTTGGGTCATGAGGTGGTAGTTGTTTGGGTGTCTGCTTTGGTGGCCTCTGCTGTTTTGGTAAATTTTTGATCAGAGCCTCCGAGTATGTCTTTGTGTGAGTATGTGTATGATTTGAAGTTGTGATGGTACCATGTGTGACTGGGTATGTATTGTGTGTGGTTACCTTCTCCTCCTGTCTGGTCTTGCCAGTCCTATGTTGAGAGAGCTCAGCCTCCAGTTTGGCCGTATAGTTCCATCTCTCGCATGTATTTGTGTTTTGTGGGAGAAGGAGAGGATTGTTCAGGTACATGAGGCAATTGTAACATTGCCTCAATATTCCCAGGTTCACCAGTTGAGCTGGAGAGGACACTAGCAACTGATCCTCGACATACTAGAAGTAGTAGATAAAGAACTTTCAAAGGACTCGGGAAAGTGGGTTTTAGGCTGGTGGGGTACTATCTATAATAAGAGTGCTTTATCAAGGTGCAAGTACTGTAGGAGTAAGTGCTAGGCTTTACAGATAGAGAATAGTCTACTTGGGAATCAAGTAGAGATGAACTTTTCAGTTATAGGATATGCAGGTTAGATCAGCAGTACACTTTATCGTGTTTTATAGCAGGGGCTGAAGGAGCTAGGAATTGGCCCAAACGACCAATGGACTACTAGTTTCTGGCTGAAACTTCACCAAATCGGACAAAAGGCAGCTCAGTGCTTCCCACTCCCACTGGTAAGCAAAGAAACTTCCCTCCTTCCTAATAAGGCAATGGATCAGTAACAGGAACTAAAAACAAAGCCCAGGATCAGCAACTCTGAAACTGGACTACTCTAGTTCAGTAAGGCAGGAAAACAAGAGATTTTTTTGTTTTATTACAGAGATAAGGAAAAAAACAGACAGTAAATGCTATAAATGCTGTAAATCGGCTAGCGCACTTTAGTGTGTAGCCTACAGAAACAATTTGCAACAATTAGTAACTTAAAGTGCAATAAACAGTGTAAAATGCAGAAATCACTTAAAGTAGCAGTAAAACAGGCGAAATGCAGTCGCTAGCTTAATAACAGTGGGAAAGCCACAAAAATACTTATATCTGGTAGAAAGTCACTCTTTTAGCTCTCTGCTGCTTGGATCACTCTGCAGGCCACCACGAGGATCTGTGCTGAGTTGGTACAAGCTGGAAAACGTGTTTAGCGTGTTTTATAGCAGGGGGCTGAAAGGAGCTAGGAAATGGCCCAAAACGACCAATAGACTACTAGTTTCTGGCTGAAACTTCACCAATTCGGGCAAAAAGGCTGCTCAGTGCCTCCCACTCCCACTGGTAAGCAAAGAAACTTCCCTCCTTCCTAATAAGGCAATGGATCAGTAACAGGAACTAAAAACAAAGCCCAGGGATCAGCAACTCTGAAACTGGACTACTCTAGTTCAGTAAGGTGGAAAACAAGAGATATTTTTGTTTTATTACAGAGATAAGGAAAAAAACAGACAGTAAATGCTATAAATGCTGTAAATCGGCTAGCGCACTTTAGTGTGTAGCCTACAGAAACAATTTGCAACAATTAGTAACTTAAAGTGCAATAAACAGTATAAAATGCAGAAATCACTTAAAGTAGCAGTAAAACAGGCGAAATACAGTCGCTAGCTTAATAACAGTGGGAAAGCCACAAAAATACTTATATCTGGTAGAAAGTCACTCTTTTAGCTCTCTGCTGCTTGGATCACTCTGCAGGCCACCACGAGGATCTGTGCTGAGTTGGTACAAGCTGGAAAACGCGTGTTTAGCGTGTTTTATAGCAGGGGGCTGAAAGGAGCTAGAAATTGGCCCAAAACGACCAATAGACTACTAGTTTCTGGCTGAAACTTCACCAATTCGGACAAAAAGGCTGCTCAGTGCTTCCCACTCCCACTGGTAAGCAAAGAAACTTCCCTCCTTCCTAATAAGGCAATGGATCAGTAACAGGAACTAAAAACAACTTGAATCCCATGTATTTTTTAGTTCCTTTATCATATTCTTTCACTTGAATCCCATGTATTTTTTAGTTCCTTTATCATATTCTTTCACTTGAATCCCATGTATTTTTAGTTTCTTTATCATATTCTTTCACTTGAATCCCATGTATTTTTTAGTTCCTTTATCATATTCTTTCACTTGAATCCCATGTATTTTTTAGTTCCTTTATCATATTCTTTCACTTGAATCCCATGTATTTTTAGTTCCTTTTTTATTTCCTTTATCATATTCTTTCACTTGAATCCCATATATTTTTTAGTTTCTTTATCATATTTTTTCACTTGAATCCCATGTATTTTTAGTTCCTTAATCATATTCTTTCACTTGAATCCCATGTATTTTTAGTTCCTTTATCATATTCTTTCACTTGAATCCCATGTATTTTTTTGTTTCTTTATCATATTCTTTCACCTGAATCCCATATATTTTTTGTTCCTTTATCATATTATTTCACTTGAATACCATGTATTTTTAGTTTCTTTATCATATTCTTTCACTTGAATCCCATGTATTTTTTAGTTCCTTTATCGTATTCTTTCACTTGAATCCCATGTATTTTTTAGTTCCTTTATCGTATTCTTTCACTTGAATCCCATGTATTTTTTAGTTCCTTTATCATATTCTTTCACTTAGGTTCATAGGTTCATAGGTTCATACTAGGCTATCTGCCCAAGGGCATTTATAAGCCTAGCCCATAGTTATGTGGCTTTCGCCACCCCTTTAGTTTGAATAAAAACTATGCCTATCATTTTTCTGTGCCTCTGTCAAGCAGTGACACTGAAGTAATCCCTGGGGTATATCTGCGATCTCCCATCCATTGGTCAAGATTCCTCTTGAACAAGGCCAGCGAGGTGCTCTGCCTCACATGTACCGGGATTTTGTTCCACAGCATAGGGAGTCTCTGGGTGATGAATCTGTCCCTCCAGCACGTTCTATTTATAACCATGTCAAGGTTTAAGTCTCCGCCCTTGTGGTTCTGAGGGATCTAGATTTTTTGAGGTGAAGCATATTCATCAAATCTGGGTTTGACATGGCCTTATATGTCAGGCACAGGTCACCTCTGAGCAAGCGGTATGAGACTGAATAGAGCTGGAGTTCTTTCAGTCGGGCAGCATAAGACATATTTTTGAGACCCTTTATCCTTTTGGTGAGGAACTTTTGGGGCCTTTCAAGCTGCATCAGGTGTTTGGTCAGATACATTCCGAACGGGGCATTGTACTCAATCATAGGTCTAATGAGTGATGAGTACAGGGGGACGATGACCTCCCTTGATCTAGATGTGAATCCCTTCATGATCAGGTGGGCGATATAGAAGGTTTTCCTAACTACTTTAGCAACATGAGTGTCAAACAAAAGGCTGCTGTCAACTTGGGTCCCCAGATCCCTGATGACTTTTTCTGTGCTCAGTGGATTGCCACCTATATGGTAGCTAGGGGTAACCTTGTTTTTCCCGAAGGTTATGACTATGCATTTTTTGGCGTTTAACTTCAGGCCATGGCTCTGGCACCAGTTATCCGTTTCTGTGAGGCCCTTCTGGAGGATATCTGTGTCAGATGTGTTTTCGACTATGGCGCCCAGTTTGCAGTCATCTGCAAACTTTGTCAGCCATAACCCTCCTGTGTTTGCTTGTACTTCAGAAAAGTAGATGCCGAACAAGAGTGGACCCAGGACTGAGCCCTGTGGGACACCACTTGTGACAGGCTTTGAGTCTGATATGGCTCCAGCAACTCTGACCCTGTGGGTTCTGTCGCTTAGCCAGTTTGCAACCCATCTTGTGATGTATGGGTTTACATTCAAGCTGATGAGTTTTTCGATGATACCTGAGTGGGGTATTGTGTCGAAGGCCTTTGCCAGGTCGAGGTAGGCTGTATGGACTGCCTTTCCCTCATCAATGGCCTTGGTGACTGTCTCGAAAAAGTCAACCAAGTTTAAGAGGCAGGATCTGCCTTTGACAAAGCCAAACTGGGTTGGATCCAAAGTCTGCAAGTTCCTATGTCTTTATTTATGAGTTCCATTATGATCCTCTCCATGGCTTTGCAGATAAGGCTTGTCAAGCTAATGGGGCGGTAATTTCCAGGGTCTGTGGAGGCACCGCCCTTATGAAGTGGGACCACAGTCGCCGTGCGCCACTCCTTGGAGTGTATCCTGAGGTGAGGCTAAGATTAAACAGCTGTCCTAACTGTGGGTTTAATTCCTCGTTGAGTTCATGAAGCACACAGCCGGGGACACCATCCGGTCCCATGGATGCTGTGTTTTTTGCCTTAGTGAGGGCAGTTCTCACCTGGGCGTTGGAGATGTTTGGGGGCTACAATCCTCTGGAATAGATATCTCTCCTTTGGGGAGAAGTTTGCACTGAACCTGTCAGCCAGTATGTTAGCAATGTGTGTAGGTTCAGTAATTTTCACATCATTTTGAACTAATTCTGAGCATATCTGGGAGTTTCCTCCTAGGTTTCTAACATAGCTAAAGAAGGCCTTATGATTGTCTTTAGAGTCCTTGGTGATTTTTCTCTCAAAATTTGCCTTGGATGATTTTATGAGAGCTCTTAGTTTTTACTTATAATGATCAAAGGTGTCTTACCTTTCAAGGATTTTGCTCTATCTTGTAGTAGCTTCCTCCTTTTGTTGTAGAGCTTGTTTATGGCTGGGGTCCACCAGACTGGATGCTTGCCTTTGGTACAGAGAGTCTTAGTTTTTTGGGATTGCCTGATCCATGCAGTCCTGTAGGTGCTGGTAGAAGGCATTTGTAAGTGATTCAGCGGTTTGAGTAATGTTTACCACTGGCTCAGGGGCCTTAAAGGAGACCACACTAGTTTTTAGAAGTGTGAAATCGGCTTTTGAGAAGTTTTTCACTGTGGTCTTTTTGTTTCAGGTGGGGCGGGATGAGGACCTCCAGCGAGATTAGTTTATGATCTGATCTCACCAGTGAGGGGTATACTTCGTGTTGAACATTTTGATCCCATGTTCGTGATGATGAGATCAAGTATGTTTTCACCTCTTGTGGGGATGGTGACTAGTTGTTCCATGGCATTTGAGTTTATGAACTCCAGGAATCTTTGGGTTAGAGTGTTCGGGCTTGAGTAGTGTTCCCAGTCTATATTAGGGTAGTTGAAGTCACCTAGTATGATGGTGTTTGGAGATACATTTATCCTCCAATGTTTTCAGGAAGGCCATGTGAGGTTCCTGAGTTTGAGAGGGTGGCCTGTAACATGCTACAAATTGCAGAGCAGTCTTGCCTATGGTTAATTGCACCTGGATGGTCTCCGATGCTTCGTGCATTGCCACCAACCTTGAGGTGTGGGTGTCCTTTATGAATATGGACACCCCCCCTCCTTGCTTGGTGTTGGCCGGATTTTGGGGCGGAACGCATGATATGAGGTGAAACCTGTTAGTGCTGGGGTGCTCTCAGGAGCCTTGAACCAGGTTTCTGTCACAGCACAGACATCGATGTTCTCCATATTGAGAAGGGCCTCAGTGCGTGCATCTTGAGATTGAGACTTCTGGCATTGAGCAGCATTACCCTTAGTTTTTTCCTTTTGGTGTTCTAGGGTGGTAGGTTTAGAATTTGAGCCTTGCCTAAAAAGGCACTATGGGGTGGCAAGAGCCTTTGCCAATATCCGAAGCCCAGGGTGACAGGTGCAAGCCGTCCCTTGAAGCAGCGTGGCTTGTCCAGCATGTCATCCCAGGCAGACAGACATTGGATCCCCTTTGAATGACACCAGAATTTAAGCCAATTATTAAAGCTGATCATCTTATCACTGTATTGTGGCATCATTCTAGGTGAAGGTAGGATACTGCTCAAGGTCAGGGTCATACCTGTCTGGGCTACATAATCAGAGAGCTCCTCGATGTCCCTTTTCATGTAGTCCAAGGAGGTATGTCTCAGGTCGTTGACACCAGCGTGGACAATGACTGAGTCGTACTTGTACCTGCTGTTGAGAGACCTGAGTGCTTGCGTTATGTGGCGGATTCTAGCGCCCGACAGGCAGCTTACTGTGACCTTCTCCTTACTCAGTCTGGTGAGCGGGACGTCAGTGTGTCTGACTATGGAATCACCAATGACAAGTGTGTCTGGCATTTTGTTTGGCCTTAAGGGCTGTGACTGTTTGACACTCTGACTGTGTGGTCTATGTGTTGCATGGGTTGGGTCATGAGGTGGTAGTTGTTTGGGTGTCTGCTTTGGTGGCCTCTGCTGTTTTGGTAAATTTTTGATCAGAGCCTCCGAGTATGTCTTTGTGTGAGTATGTGTATGATTTGAAGTTGTGATGGTACCATGTGTGACTGGGTATGTATTGTGTGTGGTTACCTTCTCCTCCTGTCTGGTCTTGCCAGTCCTATGTTGAGAGAGCTCAGCCTCCAGTTTGGCCGTATAGTTCCATCTCGCATGTATTTGTGTTTTGTGGGAGAAGGAGAGGATTGTCTGTGTACATGAGGCAATTGTAACATTGCCTCAATATTCCCAGGTTCACCAGTTGAGCTGGAGAGGACACTAGCAACTGATCCCTCGACATACTAGAAGTAGTAGATAAAGAACTTTCAAAGGACTCCGGGGAAGTGGGTTTTAGGCTGGTGGGGTACTATCTATAATAAGAGTGCTTTATCAAGGTGCAAGTACTGTAGGAGTAAGTGCTAGGCTTTACAGATAGAGAATAGTCTACTTGGGAATCAAGTAGAGATGAACTTTTCAGTTATAGGATATGCTGGTTAGATCAGCAGTACAGTTTAGCGTGTTTTATAGCAGGGGGCTGAAGGGAGCTAGGAATTGGCCCAAAACGACCAATGGACTACTAGTTTCTGGCTGAAACTTCACCAAATCGGACAAAAGGCCGCTCAGTGCTTCCCACTCCCACTGGTAAGCAAAGAAACTTCCTCCTTCCTAATAAGGCAATGGATCAGTAACAGGAACTAAAAACAAAGCCCAGGGATCAGCAACTCTGAAACTGGACTACTCTAGTTCAGTAAGGCGGGAAAACAAGAGATTTTTTTGTTTTATTACAGAGATAAGGAAAAAACAGACAGTAAATGCTATAAATGCTGTAAATCGGCTAGCGCACTTTAGTGTGTAGCCTACAGAAACAATTTGCAACAATTAGTAACTTAAAGTGCAATAAACAGTGTAAAATGCAGAAATCACTTAAAGTAGCAGTAAAACAGGCGAAATGCAGTCGCTAGCTTAATAACAGTGGGAAAGCCACAAAAATACTTATATCTGGTAGAAAGTCACTCTTTTAGCTCTCTGCTGCTTGGATCACTCTGCAGGCCACCACGAGGATCTGTGCTGAGTTGGTACGAGCTGGAAAACGCGTGTTTAGCGTGTTTTATAGCAGGGGGCTGAAAGGAGCTAGGAAATGGCCCAAAACGACCAATAGACTACTAGTTTCTGGCTGAAACTTCACCAATTCGGACAAAAAGGCTGCTCAGTGCCTCCCACTCCCACTGGTAAGCAAAGAAACTTCCCTCCTTCCTAATAAGGCAATGGATCAGTAACAGGAACTAAAAACAAAGCCCAGGGATCAGCAACTCTGAAACTGGACTACTCTAGTTCAGTAAGGTGGGAAAACAAGAGATTTTTTTGTTTTATTACAGAGATAAGGAAAAAAACAGACAGTAAATGCTATAAATGTTGTAAATCGGCTAGCGCACTTTAGTGTGTAGCCTACAGAAACAATTTGCAACAATTAGTAACTTAAAGTGCAATAAACAGTATAAAATGCAGAAATCACTTAAAGTAGCAGCAAAACAGGCGAAATACAGTCGCTAGCTTAATAACAGTGGGAAAGCCACAAAAATACTTATATCTGGTAGAAAGTCACTCTTTTAGCTCTCTGCTGCTTGGATCACTCTGCAGGCCACCACGAGGATCTGTGCTGAGTTGGTACAAGCTGGAAAACGCATGTTTAGCGTGTTTTATAGCAGGGGGCTGAAAGGAGCTAGGAATTGGCCCAAAACGACCAATAGACTACTAGTTTCTGGCTGAAACTTCACCAATTCGGACAAAAAGGCTGCTCAGTGCTTCCCACTCCCACTGGTAAGCAAAGAAACTTCCCTCCTTCCTAATAAGGCAATGGATCAGTAACAGGAACTAAAAACAACTTGAATCCCATGTATTTTTTAGTTCCTTTATCATATTCTTTCACTTGAATCCCATGTATTTTTTAGTTCCTTTATCATATTCTTTCACTTGAATCCCATGTATTTTTAGTTTCTTTATCATATTCTTTCACTTGAATCCCATGTATTTTTTAGTTCCTTTATCATATTCTTTCACTTGAATCCCATGTATTTGTAGTTCCTTTATCGTATTCTTTCACTTGAATCCCATGTATTTTTAGTTCCTTTTTTATTTCCTTTATCATATTCTTTCACTTGAATCCCATATATTTTTTAGTTTCTTTATCATATTTTTTCACTTGAATCCCATGTATTTTTAGTTCCTTAATCATATTCTTTCACTTGAATCCCATGTATTTTTTAGTTCCTTTATCATATTCTTTCACTTGAATCCCATGTATTTTTTAGTTCCTTTATCGTATTCTTTCACTTGAATCCCATGTATTTTTTAGTTCCTTTATCATATTCTTTCACTTGAATCCCATGTATTTTTTAGTTCCTTTATCATATTCTTTCACTTGAATCCCATGTATTTTTTAGTTCCTTTGTGATTTCTCCTGTCCACCTGGTGAATCTGGGCATACTGGGGCAATGCGGCAACTGCTTCATGCATACAGACAATCCTCTCCTCCTACCACCCAAAACTACAACCTGTGAGGGATGTACTTACATAGCCAAACTGGAAGCGAAGCTCTCTCCAGCCAAGATTGTGCTAGACAGTCAAGAGGAGAAGGTTAACACCTGCATTACACCTCAAGCAACTCATATCCCTTCAAAACCCACACCATCAACACCTACACATAGCAACACTAAACCCACATATGCGGAGGCCCTTAACATTAAGCTGCCCAAGCAACAAGGACCTCTGAAGCCGAAACGCAAACAAACACCAGTCACAACCAAAGTGGCACATAGCTCACAACACCAGCGTGCCACCCAACAACAGCCCCTAAGGCAAGACAATGTACCCAACACTTTAGTCATAGGTGACTCTATAGTCAGGCACAATGATGTCCCACTCACCAGGCTGAACAAGGAGAAAATTACAGTCAGCTTCCTGTCAGGTGCCAGGAGCCGCCACATAACGCATGCACTCAAGTCACTCCACAACAAGTACAAATATGACTCTGTCATTGTCCATGCTGGAGTGAATGACTTGAGATGCACCTCCCTGGACTACATGAAAAGAGACATGGAAGAGCTCTTGGATCATGTGACCCAGGCAGGTATGACCCTAGCCCTGAGTAGCATCCTGCCTTCGCCCAGAATGATACCACAGTATAAGGACAAAATAATTGACTTCATCAATTGGCTAAGCTTCTGGTGTCATTCAAAGGGGTTCCAGTATTTGTCTGCCCGGGATGACATGATCGACAAACCACAATGCTTTGCCAGAGATGGTCTGCACCTGTCACCCCTGGGATTCAGGTTACTGGCTAAAGCTCTTGCCACCCCTATAGTGCCTTTTTTACCAAGGTTCAAAGGATAAAATCACCACCGTAACAGATACAAACATGCAAAATCTGAAGGTAATGCTACTCAGTGCTAGTCTAAACCTCAAAATGCACTCTCTTGAGGCACTCCTAAAAATGGAGAACATCGATATCTGTGCAGTAATTGAGACCTGGTTCAAGGCTCCAGAGAGGACCCCTGCAATACCAGGCTACAATTCTTACTTTTCGGCCACAAAATGAAGACCGAAGCACTAAAGGTGGAGGAGTGTCCATATTCAGCAAGGATATTCACACCTCCAGGCTAGTTGCCCAACACAATGCATCTGAAATTCTCCAGGTGCAACTAACACTAGGTAAGACTGCAATCCAAACTGTAGCTTGCTACAGATCCCCCACCATGCCCCAAGATTCCCACTTCGCCTTTCTAAACATACTGGAAAATATTAAGATACAACAAAACACCCTAATACTGGGTGATTTCAACTACCTTTCCATTAATTGGGAAAACTACTCGGCTACCAACTCCTTTTCCCAACGGTTCTTGGAATTCATAAATTGCAATGCCCTGGATCAACTAATCCGTTGTCCTACCAGGGGCTCCAATATCCTAGACCTGGTCATTACCAACATGGGAGACAGATGCTCCACACCAGTGGTCACCCTCTCATTGTTCAGGTCTGACCATAAGCAAATCACCCTTGACATCCACATCCCACCCCGACTCCCCCCCCCCCTCAGTAAGGAAACCTCCTTAAAAAACTTCTCCAAAGCCAACTTCATGCTGCTGAAGTCAGAATTGACAAACTTCACAACACCCACACAGATGGGATCTGGAAGTTCAACTGCAGAATCCTACACTAAGGCACTGTATGAGCACATCCACTCATGCATGAATCGTGCCATCCCAAATCGAACCAAGATGCTCTTCTCCAAAAAAAGGAAGCCAATCTGGTGGTCCCCTGCTATAAACAAACTATACAACAGAAGGAAGAAACTGTTGCAGAAAAAAGGAAAATCCCAGGATGCAAAAAACTCCCTCACCAGCCTCAGTAAGAAAGCTGAGATCCCTCATAAAATCCTCAAAAGCTAGTTGCGAAAATAAAATTGCCAAAGATTCCAAAGACAACTACAAGACATTCTATAGTTATGTCAAGAATCTAAATGGCAATGCCCAGATCTGCTCTGAGCTACAACAGAATGGCATTAAATATACTGATCCCAAGGATATTGCCAATATCCTGGCAGATCGATTTAGTGCCAACCTTACCCCCCTCTCACCCCCTAAAGGGTCCATCTCAATACCAAAAGATTGCAAAATTCCGATAATCACGGCCACACAGGTAGAAACCGCACTCTCCAAAGCTAAGAATACAGCATCCATGGGACCAGATGACATCCCAGGCTGTGTACTACATGAACTACAAAATGAACTGGCACCTCACCTAAGTGTCATGTTTAATCATAGCCTCACCTCAGGCTTTGTGCCCACTGAGTGGCACACAGGTACAGTTATCCTGCTCCACAAGGGAGGATCCACCTTGGATCCCGGGAACTACCGTCCCATCAGTCTACCAAGCCTGATCTGCAAGGGCATGGAACGCATTATCATGGAACTTATAAACAAAGACATTGGCAACCTTCAAACACTGGACCCCACCCAGTTTGGGTTTGTGAAGGGCCGATCTTGTCTCCTGAATCTGATTGACTTCTTCGAATCAGTCTCCAGAGCTGTGGACGAGGGTAAGGTGGATCACACAGCCTATCTGGACCTCACCAAAGCCTTTGACACCATCCCCCACTCTGGAATCATAGATAAACTTACTAAGCTGGGCATAAATCCCTACGTCACTCGATGGGTTGCCAACTGGCTTACTGACAGAACCCAGACTGTAAAAGTAGCCAACTCCAAATCCAGCTCCAGACAACTGACAAGTGGAGTACCTCAGGGTTCAGTCCTGGGACCTCTCTTGTTTGGCATCGACTTCTCTGAAGTATAGGCCAACACGAAGCGACTCTGACTAACAAAATTTGTAGATGACTGCAAACTGGGAGACACTATTGAATCCCCAAATGATGTGGATATTCTACAAAAGGGCCTTAGAGAAACATATGCCTGGTGCCAGAGCCATGGGCTCAAGCTTAATGCCAAGAAATGTTTAGTTATCCCCTTTGGAAAAAAACATGTACCCATGAATTACCACATAGGTGGCAGGACATTAAACATCGAAAGTGTGATGAGAGACTTAGGGACACAGTTGGACAGTGGTCTCACTTTCGATAACCACATTGCCACAACAGTCAGGAAATCCTTCTATGTAGCAAACCTCATCACTAAGGGCTTTTCATCCAGAAAAAAGAGGTCATTGTCCCACTGTACTCATCCCTCATTAGACCCATTATAGAGTATAATGCCCTGTTTGGTATGTACCTCACAAGACATCTGCAACAGCTGGAAAGGCCACAGAAATACTTCACTAAAAGAATCACAGGCCTAAAGCAGAAGCCATATGCTGACAGTCTAAAAAAACCTCCAGCTATACTCTGTGGCATATCGTCTACTCAGAGGTGATCTCTGCTTAACATACAAGGCCATGTCAAATCCTGAGCTGTTGGACATGCTCCACTTAAAGAAATCCCAATCCCTCAGAGCCATACGCTCCAGGGATCTAAACCTTGTCATCACAATGAACAAAACATGCTAGAGGGATAGGTTCCTGACCCAGAGACTCCCCATACTCTGGAATAGACTGCCCATACATGTCAAACAGAGAACCTCCTTGGCTCTCTTCAAAAGGAACCTTGATGATTGGATGCAAGATATGAAATTCACCTTGGGGATCATGTCAGTCGCCCTGCTAGACAGGGGCCCAGAGAAGTAAATATTGTGGGAAGAAATATCCAGGGAATTGTTATGGCTAGGCTTGCATAGGTCCTAGGGCCGATAGCCTATTACCAACCTATGAACCTATGAACCTATGAACCTATGAGCCTATGAACCTATGAACCTATGAACCTATGAGCCTATGAACCTATGAACCTATGAACCTATGAGCCTATGAATCTATATTATTTGACTTGAATCCCATGTATTGTTTGATGTTTTTCTCAGGATAGCTTCTATCACCTTGATGTCCCTTTTTGTTTGGCCTTCAGAACTGCGCAAGTCTTCACGGTGTGACCAGGGTGCTGTAGAATGAAAGCATTACCTTTTTGCTTTTAGAAGCTATAATTTTAAGGCTACATCCCAACATTTTATTGACCCCTCCCCTCTCACTCAGTTTCCAAAGTAGTGGAATTGACACCTTTAGATGCTGTTCTTGTCCTTTTGCCACTAGTTCTACTTTCTTCAGGTTGTTTGCCATACCCGAGTTATTTTGGCTCAGGTGCTGTACTTTACGTTTATTTCCAGCAAAGTGAAACTTCAACTTTTCTACTGAGTTGGTGAGCCATTCCAAAAGGTCCTTATACTCCATTCCCCACTTCTATACTGATGCACCCGACTTTGTATTTTCAGTGCATATGAATATTTTAGTTTTGTTTTTCCAAACAAAACTAGTATTATGTAGACACCATTATAAATAAGCTCCCGTGACTCAGTTACATCAGCAACAATCCTTGTCGATATTGTACAGCTTGACGTGGGAGTGGGCTACAGTACCTTTCAGGTGGGCTGCACAGTGGTTAGTGCTGATGTTTCTCAGATTTGTGGTCTGCAGCTCATTTCTGGCCCCCATATGCTCTCTGAGTGGACCTTGTAGAACTGCCTAAGTCCGCACTATTTTTCTTATTTGCATGTAGTCTGTCTGATTTTCATATCTCAGCAGCATGCAATTTAGATTGATAAACTTTTCTAGTAGACTAGAAAGTTTATGAAATAAAGTACTTAGTAACACCAAAGAAATGGAACATGTTGGCTACATGCTCTCTATAACTCCAGTAGTCTGGTAAGGCTGGGGCAAGGGTAGAGAGACAGGAGTTCAGTCTATTGCACTGAGTCAGTGCATCGACTGTGGATAGGCAGTCCTGCCATCGTTGGTTATCTTATGGTACAGTTATAGCCAGCTGCACAGGAACACACACGCACACACGCACACACACACACACACACACACACACACACACACACACACACAGACACACACACACACACACACACACACACACACACACACACACACACACACACACACACACACACACACACCTAGAAACATGGATGGCAAAATCCAGAACACCACACTGAAATACAGATGCACAAAACATTAGACCACTGATGACTGTAACATGTATTGACTTTTCTGGTGACTTGAGTTGATTGTTAGATTAGAATCACATTTTTAAAGTCTTCAGCTTAGAGTTCTGCATTGTAATTTCAATTACAATACTCACTCAGGAAAACAGGGTGCAAATCAATGAATTAAGGAATATTCCATATAATTTAACACTGAAGAAAAAGCCAAACACAACAAAAAAATATTTAATTGGGTGTCAGTTTCCTCAAAAGTCTCATGGAAAGCTGTGAACCCATCCTCCCTTAGTTTTATATTGTGGTGAGAAGGTATCCAGTATAACTGCAAGAAGTTTATGGCAGATCTCAGCCAAATCATTCCAGAGTTATGTATTGATGAATGACAGACAGATTCAACAGTGGTACAGATTCAGAACCTGACACTTGGTATATCAGGGTGTATATTACGTTATCAAAAAGCCGTAATATCGAATGGCTTTTCATCAACCTGTAAAAGTCGAACTCTCATAATAGCGAAAACCTGAATAAGCAAATTCTTTCCCTGGGAAAAAAATCACTAGCCCTACTATGAACTACAAACTACTTTAAACATAACAAAATGGGGGGCTTTGCCCCCCACACCTGTAATGTAATGTGCTGTGCCCCACACACACACCCTAACTAAATATACCAACTCGAGATTGCACTACAGTGAGGAAAGGGCAAACTCACAAAGATGGTAGCAGTTTCTTTCCCAGGGAAAGAATTCACTCATTTGGGTGTTTGCTATTATGACAGTTTGACTTTTATGGGTCGATGAAAAGACATTTGATATTACAGCTTTTTGATAGCGTAATATACACCCAGTATATCAGGCACAATGGTAGATGCTTTCAAGGATCATTCAGGAATGGGTCACTGGTCTTCCCATCACATAGAAGACCGTGGATTTAATAAGCAAACTATTATCTGTGGCTCTGAATGAAAGCAAAATAAGAACAAATAAATGTTTCACTGACTGATATCCCTTTAACATGCATTTATAAATAAATAAAAACATCAAGTCTTGTTTTTATTACAGTTGTTTTTGTCTGGTACCTGTATTATTCAATGTTCAAAGTTGAATGTTAAAAGACTCAACCTCAGTGCCTTAAAAGGCCTCCAAAGAACTTGCTGCCATAAACCTTTCGGTCAAAAGCCCTGAAGCCAATCCATTGATCTAGATTTTTTAAAGAGTTAACTGACTGAGATTTCCTCATCTGTGAAGTGATGTTATTCCATCATGAGGTGGCATTCCAGTCAAAGACATTATACCACCCATTCAATAAATTAACAAGCCTATCGGAAAAATAATTATTGTTTCTTGTATTCAAAATACGTCTCCTGTTATGAATAGCTACAGCATCCCCAAACATACTATCATAATCACATTTATATGTTATAAGTAGGTCTCCCGTAAACAACCTTTATTTAATTGTGAACAAAGATAACAGCTTAAGTCTGTTGTAATAATTTAAACCCGACATTCCACGTACCCTCCTGGTAAGATACCATTGAATTCGTTCCACTTAGTTGTGCTCTATCAAACACATGTATAAACCCACAGTACTCTATAACAGGTCGAATTATAGTTTTGTAAATTGGAAGTAACACTCCCAGCTCTTGTAACTTCTAAAAATACCTATTGTTCACCTGAACTCCAGTCCCTCACCCAAAAAGTGTTTAACATAGCAGACATCTGGTTCTTACAGCACTGCCTCCTCCTGAACCTCAAAAAGACAAAATGATTACTTTTCACTCCCACACAAAAATCCTCCCCAATGGGATTCACAGTTATATCCAATAATGGCATTGTCATGTCACCTGACCCAACCACCAAACTCTTATGTGTAACAATATAGACCACAACCTTAACTTTGACGCACATACCAACACTACAATAAAATCAGTTAACAGAAAACTGGGCTCCATCTACAGGATTAAACCCTTCCTTACTCCAACAGCTAGAACTACTTTTGCCTATACCCACCTTATATCTACCCTCCTCTATGCCTCTCCCATTTATACCAATCTATCAAAAAATAACCTCAACAAACTGGCAACCTCCTACAATAACATTGCCAGATTTGCTACTGGGAGGATGGCCTAATGGTTAAGGTGTTTGCCTTACAAACACAAGGTGCAGGGTTTGAGTCTCACAAGGGATAATTGGCTAGGCTTAAAATGGCTCACAAGAGCAGTTAGCTTAGTACTAACCTATGAACCTATGAACCTACTGCTTCCTCATTTAGAACTCGCAACTGTCAAAACCTAAAGCAGCTAGTATGGATGGAACTACATAATCAGCTTCAGTTCCACCAACTTATGATTGCCCACAAGATCCTTTATTAGCCCAGTAACACTCCAATACTTACTAGCCTTCTTACCCCTTATAATAATCTGACAACCCTTCGCTCAGCAAATAAAGTACTAGTATCCACACTTAAATCCAAAAATAAGGCTGGGGATTCACTGTTCTCCAACACCGTGGGTAAAACCTGGAATCTGCTCCCAAGTGAGCTCTCATCTCTTTCTTCAATGCGACTTTTCAAAAAGCAACTCAAAGAATACCTTAGAAACCACTGGCTATGCCCATGTAGTAACGCAGACTAATAATCCCCTCCAGGTATGTGTAATATCTATTTATCTAGCCATTGCTATTTTATGCCTAACTCTTTCATTATCCTCAGACAGTAGGACCTGTATAAGCTAACTAAAGTCTGTAAAAACTTACTCTTTCTTAGGAACCACTACAGAGTATGAACTTCTTTATACATATTTTTGTTCTCTGTCTCTTTTCTTTTTATAAAATGCTACGTTATAATGTTGCTATGCTACTATATAACAATCATATTCTAATCTATAAAATTGTACTGAACCTGAAGTTGCAGTTATATTCTGATTATTGGAGCTTTTCTCCCTGGGCCTCTACTGAAAATGGACATATATCCAGTTGGACTAGCCCGGTCAACAGATGTAAAACAAAAATAAAATAAATAAATAAATAATAATTTTATAACAATACCTTCTAATAACATCAAGTAAATGAAGGCCAAACTTTAAAGACTTATACATTTTAACACCTGACTCATTTATAACACTGACGTCTTTAGTCCTAACATCATCCAAAGCATAAGGGCAATTAGGGTCATCCAAACCATAAGGGTAATTAGGGTCATCCAAAGCATAAGGGCAATTAGGGTCATCCAAAGCATAAGGGCAATTAGGGTCATCCAAACCATAAGGGCAATTAGGGTCATCCAAAGCATAAGGGCAATTAGGGTCATCCAAAGCATGGGGCAATTAGGGTTCATTTCCCGAAAATCCATAACACAGGTTTTATTGACATTAAATTTAATATCATTCTCAGAAGCCCATCTAAATAATTTGTCCAGGTATGGCTGGATGAAAATTTGATCAAATAACCCAGACAGAAGAGAACTGACTTTCACACCATTTGCATATCTGATCCCCCATAAATTTTTATCCTCTGTGAAACTGGCCATAAAAATCACAAATAAAAATGGGTCCAAAACTGAGTCCTGTGGGACCTCCAGCAGTTAACTTTTTTTCTAAAGTTACCTTTACCCTACATCTTCACCCTAACAAACAATTAACACTTCATCTAACAGGAAATACAGTAATATTACTTTTCATTAGTAAGGAAATAATAATAAAATGTGGCAAGGTATTAAAGGTCTTGAACATATTGAAACATATATAACATCTGCTGCTAGCCCTTCACCAAAAATGTCCATAAATGCCCATTAAAAGGCAGCAAGTTTATAAAATAGGACTTCCCAGGTACAAAACCACTCAGAATAATATCTCCTATCCTCCAAGGTATCTGTAATAATTATATAATTAATGGAATTAATGGAAGGGCGGCACAGTGGTGCAGTGGTTAACATTGTCACCTCACAGCAAGAGGTTCTCTGGTTCGATTCTCGGCTGGGGTGCCTTCTGTGTGGAGTTTGCATGTTCTCCCTGTGTTCACGTGGGTTTCCTCTGGGTACTCCGGTTTCCTCCCACATTCCAAAGATATGCATCTGGAGCATTTCTCCCCGGGCCTCCACTGAAAACAGGCTCTGTGGAACCTAGTCGGACATTCCCGGTCAACAAATGTTAAATAAATAAATAAATAAAAATAAAGAATTACCTGATGAGCATCACATGACCTACCAACATTACACACGGCAAATTCAGCCACAAATAAGCTGCAAAGAAGTTGGCCTGACAGCATGCCATGTCTATGACAGTGTACGGCATATATGTAACTATAACATATTTGCTTAAATAAATTTAGTAGAGTATCAGACTTATTACTGACTACGGCGATGTACCAGTAGTCATTCAACATATTTGTGAGTAGCTTTACAATGTGTTCAAAGGCTACTGACATCACAATATACTTGTCAGATGAAACCCAAAGAAGAGCAGCACATGGGATCAGAAATAAGGAACCTAATTGCCAGAAACAAAGGCACAGATCATCAAGACGCAAAAAAACAAAAAAAATAGCACAAGTTTAAGCTCACCACCCAAGGTAAGTTATTTAATTGACAAAGGACATATTGGGTTAAATTTTATCAAAGCGACAGCAATTACAGACACCAACACGGGTTGCTATGACTGGTACAGTTTTGGACATTTCTGCTCATACTTTGTGAACCAGGACCAGACAGGTCATCAGACAAAAGGTGAATTTTATCGCAGGGCTATTATCTTGTATTAAACTGGACTTACTCAACTTGCCAGGAAGACTAATGCAGTATATAATGCTTACATATGTGCAGTGTCGCATTCCAAACTGGACACAGAGAATTGCAGTTACGTCTTTCCCTAGAACCATGGTTAGGGTCAATTACTTTAAATATCTGGTCAATGTGTCATATTGTTGTAAAAGTACTATCTACTTAACTTTAGAAAAGTGTCAGAGGTTCAGTAATATGTTATTCCAAAAGCAAAAAGGGCATTTGCGAATTAGAAGTAGCAAGAAAAAAATAAATAAATAATAGTTTGTAAAGGATCTAAGGTTAGTAATCAGTAAGTTAATAAGGTAATTAACAAGTTAGCAAGGACTGGCATTAAGCCTCTGAGCTGTTAATGAGCTATGCCTTGTGCCAGGAATACGGGGTTTGATTCTTTCTATCTACATCTGCCTGCTATGTGACTCTGAGGAAGTCACTTAAGACAGACTCCTTGGCTGGGAGCTGTTACATTGTTAAATTACCTAACTGTGTGACACTGAGTAAGTCACTTAACCAGACAGTACTCCTGGCTGGGAGCTGTTACATAGTTACATTACCTAATTGTGTAACTGAGTAAGTCACTTAACCAGACAGGGCTCCTGGGCTGGGAGATGTTACATTGTTACATTACCTAACTGTGTGACTCTGAGTAAGTCACTTAAGACAGACTCCTTGGCTGGGAGCTGTTACATTGTTACATTACCTAACTGTGTGACTCTGAGTAAGTCACTTAACCAGACAGCGCTCCTGGGCTGGGAGCTATTACATAGTTACATTACCTAACTGTGTGACTCTGAGTAAGTCACTTAACCAGAAAGGGCTCCTGGGCTGGGAGATGTTACATTTTTACATTACCTAACTGTGTGACTCTGAGTAAGTCATTTAACCAAGCAGTGCTCCTGGGCTGTGAGCTGTTACATTAGCTAACTGTGTAACTCTGAGTAAGTCACTTTACCAGACAGTGCTCCTGGGCTGGGAGATGTTACATTGTTACATTACCTAAATGTGTAACTCTGAGTAAGTCACTTAACCAGACAGTGCCCCCAGGTTTGGAGCTGTTACATTGTTACATTACCTAACTGTATCACTCTGAGTAAGTCACTTAACCAGACAGTACTCCCAGGCTGGGAGATGTAACATTACCTAACAGCATAACTCTGGCAATACCACTTAGCCAGATAGTGCTCCCAGGCTGGGAGCTGTTACATTGTTACATTAGCTACCTGTGTAACTCTGAGTAAGTCACTTAACCAGACAGTGCTCCTGGCTGGGAGCTGTTACATTGATACATTACCTAACTGTGTAACTGAGTAAGTCACTTAACCAGACAGTGCTCCCAGGCTGGAAGATGTTACATTGTTACATTACCTAACTGTGTGTCTCTGAGTAAGTCACTTAACCAGACAGTCCACCTGGCTCAGAGCTGTTACATTGTTACATTACTTAACTGTGTAACTGAGTAAGTCATTTAACTAGACAGTGCCCCTGGCTGGGAGCTGTTACATTGTTACATTACCTAAATGTGTACCTCTGAGTAAGTCACTTAACCAGATAGTGCTCCTGGGCTGGGAGTTGTTACATTGTTGCATTACTTAACTGTGTAACTGAGTAAATCATTTAACCAGACAGTGCTCCTAGGCTGGGAGCTGTTACATTGTTGTGACTCTGAGTAAGTCACTTAACCAGACAGGGCTTCTGGCTGGGAGCTGTTACGTTGTTACATTACCAAAATGTGTAACTCTGAGTAAGTCACTTAACCAGACAGTGCTCCTGGGCTGGGAGCTGTTACATTGTTACATTACCTAACTGTGTAACTCTGAGTAAGTCACTTAACCAGACAGGGCTCCTGGCTGGGAGCTGTTACATTGTTACATTACCTAAATGTGTAACTCTGAGTAAGTCACTTAACCAGACAGTGCTTCTGGGCTGGGAGCTGTTACATTGTTACATTACCTAACTGTGTAACTGAGTAAGTCATTTAACCAGACAGTGCTCCTGGGCTGGGAGCTGTTACATTGTTACATTACCTAACTGTGTAACTGAGTAAGTCACTTAACCAGACAGTGCTCCTGGGCTGAGAGCTGTTACATTGTTACATTACCTAACTGTGAGACTCTGAGTAAGTCACTTAACTAGACAGTGCTCCTGGCTGGGAGCTGTTACATTGTTACATTACTTAACTGGGTAACTCTGAGTAAGTCACTTTACCAGACAGTGCTCCTGGGCTGGGAGCTGTTAGATTGTTACATTACCTAAATGTGTAACTCTGAGTAAGTCACTTAACCAGAAAATGCTCCTGGGCTGGGAGCTGTTACATTGTTACCTTACCTAACTGTGTTACTCTGAGCATGTCACTTAACCAGACAGTGCTCCTGGGCTGGGAGCTGTTACATTTTTACATTACCTAACTGTGTAACTGAGTAAGTTTCATAGTTTCATAGTTTCATAGTATAGTACTAGGCTATCTGCCCTAGGGCATTTATAAGCCTAGCCAAAGTGTATGTGGCTTTCACCACCCCATGTAATGATACAAAAGTGTACAATTTAAATTAAATTTAGTTTACTGTGCCTCTATCTAGCAATGACACAGAGATGACCCCCGGGGTAAACCTACGATCACCCATCCATTCATCTAGATTTCTCTTGAAGAGAGTCAGTGAGGGGCTCTGCCTAAGATGGACAGGTATCCTGTTCCAGAGTGTGGGAAGCCTCTGGGTTATGAATCTGTCCCTCCAGCATGTCCTATTCATATTTGTGCTGAGGTTTAGATCTTTAGCTCTTGTGGCTCTGATGGATTTGGATTTTTTGAGGTGGAGCATGTCCATTAATTCTGAATTGGACATGGCCTTGTACGTAAGGCACAGATCACCTCTGAGCAGGCGGTATGCTACTGAATAGAGCTGGAGCTTTTTCAGTCTGGCAGCATATGACATATGCTGGAGACCCTTGATCCTCTTGGTAAGGTACTTTTGGGGTCTCTCCAGCTGCTGCAGGTGCCGGGTGAGGTACATACCAAATGGGGCATTGTACTCAATCATATGCCTGATAAGGGAGGAATATAAGGGTACAATGACATCCTTTGATCTGGATGTGAATCCCTTCATGATAAGGTGGGCAAGGTAGAAGGTCTTTCTAACCACTTTGGTGACGTGGGTGTCAAATGAGAGGTCACTGTCAACTTGGGTTCCCAGGTCTCTGATTACTTTTTCTGTACTTAGTGGATTACCACCTATGTGGTAATTTGTGGGTACTTTGTTTTTTCCAAAGGGGATGACTATACATTTTTTGGCATTTAGTTTAAGGCCATGACTCTGCCACCAGTCGTCTGTTTCTGTGAGGCCCTTCTGGAGGATGCATGTGTCAGCTGGTGTGTCGACTATGGTGCCTAGTTTGCAGTCATCTGCGAACTCTGTCAGCCACAACCCCCCCATGTTTGCCTGCACATCTGAGAAATAAATTTCGAAAAAGAGGGGTCCCAAAACAGAGCCCTGTGGGACTCCACTTGTGACTGACTTAGAGTCTGACATAGCTCCTGCTATTCTGACTTTGTGGGTTCTGTCCTTTAGCCAGTTTGCAACCCATCTTGTGACAAACGGGTTTACATTTAAGCTGTTGAGCTTGTCTATGATGCCTGAGTGGGGTATTGTGTTGAAGGCTTTTGCCAGATCCAGGTAGGCTGTATGAACTGCTTTGCCTTCATCGATGGCTCTAGTGACTGTTTCAAAAAAGTCCACCAGGTTTAAAAGACAGGATCTGCCTTTTACAAAGCCGAACTGGGTAGGGTCAATTGTCTGTAGGTCCCCGATGTCTTTGTTTATGAATTCCATAATGATCCTTTTCATAGCTTAGCAGACCAGGCTGGTCAAGCTTATGCGGCAGTAGTTTCCAGGGTCTGTAGAGGTGCCACCTTTGTGGAGTGGGACCACTGTAGCTGTACACCAATGTTCAGGGAGTATCCTGTAGCAAGGCTAAGATTAAACAGCGTTCTTATGTGCGGGTTTAGCTCCTCTAGGAGTTCACATAGCACGCAACCCAGGACACCGTCAGGTCCCATGGATGCTGTATTTTTAGCTTTGCTGAGGGCAGCTCTCACCTTGACATCTGAGATTTCAGGGAGGTTGCATTCCGCTGAGATATTTATTTTGTCTTTTGGGGAGATAGAGGGGAGAAATTTGCACTGAACCTGTCTGCCAGTATGTTGGCAGTATCTGTGGGTTCAGTGTATTTTTTGCCATTATGAACTAACTCTGCACATATCTGAGGGTTTCTGCCCAGGTTTCTAACATAACTGAAGAAGGCCTTGTAATTATCTTTAGTGTCCTTAGAGATTTTCCTCTCGAAGTTGGCCTTTGATGATTTTATTAGCGAAAGTAGTTTTTTGCTAGTGATGATCAGGGATGCCTTCCCTTTATGGGATTTTGCTCTGTCTTGCAGTAGCTTCCTTCTCTTGTTATAAAGTTTGTTTATGGCTGAGGTCCACCAGATAGGATGCCTGCCTTTGGTGGGTCTTGGTTTTATTTGGGATTGCATGATTCATGCATTCTTGGAGATGCCCGTAGAAAGCATTTGTGAAGGATTCAGCAGTGTAGGATGTGGTTTCCACTGGCCCAGGGGGCTTGAAGGATACCATTTCAGTCCTAAGGAGTGTAAAGTCGGCTTTTGAGAAGTTTCTCACTGTGGTCGTTTGTGCTGGGGGAGGAGGTGGGATATGAATATCCAGGGTTATTAGTTTATGGTCTGATCTCACTAGTGAGGGGTATACTTCCGGTGTTGAGCATTTTGTCCCCATGTTTGTGATGATCAGGTCAAGTATATTATTTCCCCTTGCGGGGGAGGTGACTAGTTGTTCCATAGCATTTGAGTTAATGAATTCCAGGAACCTTTGGGCTAGGGTGTTGGGTCTTGAGTAATGCACCCAGTCTCTGTTTGGGTAGTTGAAGTCTCCCAATATGATGGTATTTGGTGAGACATTCATATCCTCCAGTGTCTTCAGGAAGACTGAATGGAGTTTCTGAGATTGCGAGGGTGGTCTGTAGCATGCTACAAGTTGTATAGCAGTTTTGCCTATGGTTAGATGCACATGGATGGCCTCCGATGCTTCGTGCGTTGCCACTAACCTGGAAGTGTGGGTGTCTTTAATGAATATGGACACTCCCCCTCCTTTTGTGGTTCGGCCCAGGTTTTGGGGCCAAAATGCATGATACGAAGTATAACCTGATAGGACTGGGTTGCTCTCAGGAGCCTTGAACCAGGTTTCAGTTACTGCACAGACATCGATGCTCTCCATACTAAGGAGTGCTTTGAGAGCCTGCATCTTGAGATTTAGACTTCTGGCATTGAGCAGCATCACCCTTAGTTTTTTTCCTTTATTGTTTTCTAAGGTGGTGGGTTTGTCTTTTGAGCCTTGCCTAAAAAAGGCACTATGGGGTGGCAAGAGCCTTAGCCAATATCCGGAAGCCGAGTGGTGACAGGTGCAAGCCGTCCCTTGTGAAGCAGCGTGGCTTGTCCAGCATGTCATCCCAAGCAGACAGACATTGGATCCCCCTAGAATGACACCAGTAACTGAGCCAATTATTAAAGCTGATCATCTTGTCTTTGTATTGTGGCATCATTCTTGGTGAGGGCAAGATGCTGCTCAGGGCCAGGGTTATACCGGCCTGGGCTACATAATCAGAGAGCTCCTCTATGTCTCTTTTCATGTAGTCCAAAGAGGTACGTCTCAGGTCATTCACGCCAGCATGGACAATGACGGAGTCATATTTGCACTTGCTTTGGAGTGACCTGAGTGCTTGTGTTATGTGGTGGATCCTAGCTCCCGACAGGCAGCTCACCATTACCCTCTCTTTGTTCAGCCTGGTAAGCGGGACGTCAGTGTGTCTGACTATAGAGTCACCTATTACTAGTGTATCAGGCATGGTGTTTCGCCTTAAGGGCTGTGATTGTTTGGCACACTGACTTTGTGTACTATGTGTTGCTTGTGCAGAGTGTTGAGGTGGTGTTTTCTTGGATGTCTGCTTTGGGAGCCTCTGTTGTTTCGGTAAATTTTTAATAGAGCCTCCGAGTATGTCTTTGTGTTACTATGTCTTTGGTTTGCAGTTGTGGTTGGTTTATGTGAGACTGGGTTTGTTGTGTGTGTGGTTACCTTCTCCTCCTGTCTGGTCTTGCTAGTCCTGTCTTGAGAGAGTTCAGCCTCCAGATTGGCTATATAGTTGCATCTCTCACATGTGTTTGTGTTTGTTGGGAGGAGGAGAGGGTTGTCTGTGTACATGAGACAATTGTAACATTGTCTCAGGATTCCCAGATTAACCAGCTGAACTGGAGAGGACGTCAGTAATATACCACTCGACATGCCAGAATAGTATAAGGGGGTGATGTGCAACTGGGTCAGAGAGAGGACTTTGAAGGGAAGTGGGTATTAGCACGGGTTGTAGGTGGAATGTAGTGCTTACGTTAGTTTAAGGGTGCTTCACTTAAAAGAAAGGTTTTAGGAGCAAGTGCTAGGCTTATGATAAGCGAATAGACTGATTTTGTTGAAAGTAGAGCTTTCTTAAGGGAAAAATTGAAGTGCAGACTTGGCGGAGCCAGGAATAGTTTAAGCCTGTTTAACCGGTGCTGCGCTATGTGCACAATTGCGCAAAGCCATGCAAACGCGGATTTTAAACAGGGAACTTCAAAAGAGATGGAAATGGTCCCAAACGACCAATTACTACAAGCTCTTGTGCTGAGGTCACTCCTTCAGAGACAGATAGGCTGCTCAAGGCTCCCCACTCCCACTGGTGAACAAAGAAACTTCCTTCTATCCAAATAAGGCAATGGACAACACAGGAACTACACCGCAGTCCAGAATACAGCAAAGCCTGTATACTGGTCTAAACTAGTCGAGAAAGGTGGGAAAACAAGGATTTTTTTTTTTTTTTTTTTTTTAAAGTACACAGAAATGCAGGAAAGACAATAATAAATCACTTACACAGGCTAGCTCACTTTAGTGGGTAGCCTCAACAGTTAAATTAAACAACAAACTTTTGACCAAATGTAACTTTAAGTGCAGATAATGTACAATGCAAAAAACAGGTAATAAAGCAGTTTAAACTTGTTCAAAGTAAGAAAAGGAAGGTCTCTCAGGTAAAAACAGCAAAAAATACTTAGATCAGGAAAGTAGTCGCTTTTCTCAGTTCTCTGCTGCTAGCACCACTCTGCAGGACCACAAAGAGCTGTTTCTGAGTAGTATAGCCAGAAAAAAATGCTCAGGGGCGGATTTTAAACAGGGAACTTCAAAAGAGCTGGAAATGGTCCAAAACAACCAATTACTACAAGCTATTGTGCTGAGGTCACTCCTTCAGGAAAAGATAGGCTGCTCAAGGCTCCCCACTCCCACTGGTGAGCAAAGAAACTTCCTTCTATCCAAGTAAGTCAATGGCCAACACAGGAACTACACCACAGTCCAGAATACAGCAAAGCCTGTATACTGGTCTAAACTAGTCGAGAAAGGCGGGAAAACAAGGATATTTGTTTTGTTTTTTAGTTTAAAAAGTACACAGAAATGCAGGAAAGACAGTAATACATCACTTACACAGGCTAGTTCACTTTAGTGGGTAGCCTCAACAGTTAAATTAAGCAACAAACTTTCGACCAAATGTAACTTTAAGTGCAGATAATGTACAATGCAAAAAACAGGTAATAAAGCAGTTTAAACTTGTTCAAAGTAAGAAAAGGAAGGTCTCTCAGCTAAAAAAAGCAAAAAAATACTTAGATCAGGAAAGTAGTCACTTTTCTCAGTTCTCTGCTGCTAGCACCACTCTGCAGGACCATGAGGAGCTGTTTCTGAGTAGTAACCAGACAGTGCTCCTGGGCTGGGAGCTGTTACATTGTTATATTACCTAACTGTGTAACTCTGAGTAAGTCACTTAACCAGACAGTGCCCTCAGGTTTGGAGCTGCTACATTGTTACATTACCTAACTGTGTGACTCTGCGTAAGTCACTTAACCAGACAGCGCTCCCAGGCTGGGAGATGTTACATTACATAACTGTGTAACTCTGACAATACCACTTAGCCAGATAGTGCTCCCGGGCTGGGAGCTGTTACATTGTTACATTAGCTACCTGTGTAACTCTGAGTAAGTCACTTAACCAGACAGTGCTCCTGGCTGGGACCTGTTACATTGTTACATTACCTAACTGTGTAACTGAGTAAGTCACTTAACCAGACAGTGCTCCCAGGCTGGAAGATGTTACATTGTTACATTATATAACTGTGTGAGTCTGAGTAAGTCACTTAACCAGACAATACTCCTGGCTGGGAGCTGTTACATTGTTACATTACCTAACTATGTAACTGAGTAAGTCATTTAACCAGACAGTGCTCCTGGCTGGGAGCTGTTACATTGTTACATTACCTAACTGTGTAACTGAGTAAGTCATTTAACCAGACAGTGCTCCTGGGCTGGGAGCTGTTACATTGTTATATTACCTAACTGTGTGACACTGAGTAAGTCACTTAACCAGACAGTGCCCTCAGGTTTGGAGCTGTTACATTGTTACATTACCTAACTGTGTAACTGAGTAAGTCATTTAACCAGACAATGCTCCTGGCTGGGAGCTGTTACATTGCTACAGTACCTAAATGTGTAACTCTGAGTAAGTCACTTAACCAGACAGTGCTCCTGGGTTGGGAGTTGTTACATTGTTACATTACCTAACTGTGTAACTGAGTAAGTCATTTAACCAGACAGTGCTCTTGGGCTGGGAGCTGTTACATTATTACATTACCTAACTGTGCGACTCTGAGTAAGTCACTTAACCAGACAGTGCTCCTGGGCTGGGAGCTGTTACATTGTAACATTACCTAACTGTGTAACTGAGCAAGTCACTTAACCAAACAGTGCTCCTGGGCTGAGAGCTGTTACATTGTTACATTACCTAACTGTGTAACTGAGTAAGTCATTTAACCAGACAGTGCTCCTGGGCTGGGAGCTGTTACATTGTTACATTACCAAACTGTGTGACTCTGAGTGTCACTTAATCAGACAGGGCTCTTGGGCAGAGAGCTGTTACAATGTTACATTACCTAACTGTGTAACTGAGTAAGTCATTTCACCAGACAGTGATCCTGGGCTGGGAGCTGTTACATTGTTACATTACCTAACTGTGTGACTCTGAGTAAGTCACTTAACCAGACAGGGCTCCTGGCTGGGAGCTGTTACATTGTTACATTATCTAAATGTGTAACTCTGAGTAAGTCACTTACCAGACAGTGCTCCTGGGCTGGGAGCTGTTACATTGTTTCTTTACCTAACTGTGTAACTTTGAGTAAGTCACTTAAACAGACAGTGCTCCTGGCTGGGAGCTGTTACATTGTTACATTACCTAACTGTGTGACTCTGAGTAAGTCACTTAACCAGACAGTGCTCCTGGGCTGGGAGCTGTTACATTGTTACATTTTCTAACTGTGTAACTGAGTAAGTCACTTAACCAGACAGTGGTCCTGGGCTGAGAGCTTTTACATTGTTACATTACCTAACTGTGTAACTGTGAGTAAGTCACTTAACCAGAAAGTGCCCCTAGGTTTGGAGCTGTTGCATTGTTACATTACCTAACTGTGTGACTCTGCGTAAGTTACTTAACCATACAGTACTCCTGGCTGGGAGCTGTTACATTGTTACATTACCTAACTGTGTAACTGAGTAAGTCATTTAACCAGACAGTGCTCCTGGCTGTGAGCTGTTACATTGTTACATTACCTAACCTGTGTAACTGAGTAAGTCATTTAACCAGACAGCGCTCCTGGGCTGGGAGCTGTTACATTGTAATATTACCTAACTGTGTGACTCTGAGTAAGTCACTTAACCAGACAGTGCACCCAGCTTTGGAGCTGTTACACTTTTACATTATCTAAATGTGTACCTCTGAGTAAGTCACTTAACCAGACAGCGCTCCTAGGCTGGGAGCTGGTACATTGTTACATTGCCTAACTGTGTGACTCTGAGTAAGTCACTTAACCAGACATGGCTCCTGGCTGGGAGCTGTTACGTTGTTACATTACCAAAATGTGTAACTCTGAGTAAGTCACTTAACCGGAGAGTGCTCCTGGGCTGGGAGCTGTTACATTGTTACATTACCTAACTGTGTAACTCTGAGTAAGTCACTTAACCAGACAGGGCTCCTGGCTGGGAGCTGTTACATTGTTACATTACCTAAATGTGTAACTCTGAGTAAGTCACTTAACCAGACAGTGCTTCTGGGCTGGGAGCTGTTCCATTGTTACATTACCTAACTGTGTAACTGAGTAAGTCATTTAACCAGACAGTGCTCCTGGGCTGGGAGCTGTTACATTGTTACATTACCTAACTGTGTGACCACTTAACCAGCCAGTGCTCCTGGGCAGGGAGCTGTTACATTGTTACATTACCTAACTGTGTAACTGAGTAAGTCACTTAACCAGACAGTGCTCCTGGGCTGAGAGCTGTTACATTGTTACATTACCTAACTGTGAGACTCTGAGTAAGTCACTTAATTAGACAGTGCTCCTGGCTGGGAGCTGTTACATTGTTACATTACTTAACTGGGTAACTCTGAGTAAGTCACTTTACCAGACAGTGCTCCTGGGCTGGGAGCTGTTAGATTGTTACATTACCTAAATGTGTAACTCTGAGTAAGTCACTTAACCAGAAAATGCTCCTGGGCTGGGAGCTGTTACATTGTTACCTTACCTAACTGTGTTACTCTGAGCATGTCACTTAACCAGACAGTGCTCCTGGGCTGGGAGCTGTTACATTTTTACATTACCTAACTGTGTAACTGAGTAAGTTTCATAGTTTCATAGTTTCATAGTATAGTACTAGGCTATCTGCCCTAGGGCATTTATAAGCCTAGCCAAAGTGTATGTGGCTTTCACCACCCCATGTAATGATACAAAAGTGTACAATTTAAATTAAATTTAGTTGACTGTGCCTCTATCTAGCAATGACACAGAGATGACCCCCGGGGTAAACCTACGATCACCCATCCATTCGTCTAGATTTCTCTTGAAGAGAGTCAGTGAGGGGCTCTGCCTAACATGGACAGGTATCCTGTTCCAGAGTGTGGGAAGCCTCTGGGTTATGAATCTGTCCCTCCAGCATGTCCTATTCATATTTGCGCTGAGGTTTAGATCTTTGGCTCTCGTGGCTCTGATGGATTTGGATTTTTTGAGGTGAAGCATGTCCATTAATTCTGAATTGGCCATGGCCTTGTACGTAAGGCACAGATCACCTCTGAGCAGGCGGTATGCTACTGAATAGAGCTGGAGCTTTTTCAGTCTGGCAGCATATGACATATGCTGGAGACCCTTGATCCTCTCGGTAAGTTACTTTTGGGGTCTCTCCATCTGCTGCAGGTGCCGGGTGAGGTAAATACCAAACGGGGCATTGTACTCAATCATAGGCCTGATAATGGAGGAATATAAGGGTATAATGACATCCTTTGATCTGGATGTGAATCCCTTCATGATAAGGTGGGCAAGGTAGAAGGTCTTTCTAACCACTTTGGCGACGTGGGTGTCAAATGAGAGGTCACTGTCAACTTGGGTCCCCAGGTCTCTGATTACTTTTCCGTACTTAGTGGATTACCACCTATGTGGTAATTTGTGGGTACTTTGTTTTTTCCAAAGGGGATGACTATACATTTTTTGGCATTTAGTTTAAGGCCATGACTCTGCCACCAGTCGTCTGTTTCTGTGAGGCCCTTCTGGAGGATGCATGTGGCAGCTGGTGTGTCGACTATGGTGCCTAGTTTGCAGTCATCTGCGAACTTTGTCAGCCACAACCCCCCTATATTTGCCTGCACATCTGAGAAATAAATGCCGAAAAAGAGGGGTCACAAGACAGAGCCCTGTGGGACTCCACTTGTGACTGGCTTAGAGTCTGACAAAGCTCCTGCTATTCTGACTTTGTGGGTTCTGTCCTTTAGCCAGTTTGCAACCCATCTTGTGACAAATGGGTTTACATTTAAGCTGTTGAGCTTGTCTATGATGCCTGAGTTGGGTATTGTGTCGAAGGCTTTTGCCAGATCCAGGTAGGCTGTATGAACTGCTTTGCCTTCATCGATGGCTCTAGTGACTGTTTCAAAAATGTCCACCAGGTTTAAAAGACAGGATCTGCCTTTTACAAAGTCAAACTGGGTAGGGTCAATTGTCTGTAGGTCCCCGATGTCTTTGTTTATGAGTTCCATAATGATTCTTTCCATAGCTTTGCAGACCAGGCTGGTCAAGATTATGGGGCAGTAGTTTCTAGGGTCTGTAGAGGTGCCACCTTTGTGGAGTGGGACTACTGTAGATGCACGCCAATGTTCAGGAAGTATCCTGTAGCAAGGCTAAGATTAAACAGCATTCTTATGTGCGGGTTTTGCTCCTCTAGGTGTTCACGTAGCACGCAACCCAGGACACATTCAGGTCCCATGGATGCTGTATTTTTAGCTTTGCTGAGGGCAGGTCTCACCTGGACATCTGAGATTTCAGGGAGGTTGCATTCAGCTAAGATATTTATTTCATCTTTTGGGGGAGATGGAGGGGAGTAATTTGCACTGAACCTGTCTGCCAGTATGTTGGCAATATCTGTGGGTTCGGCGTATTTTTTGCCATTATGAACTAACTCTGCACATATCTGAGGGTTTCTGCCCAGGTTTCTAACATAACTGAAGAAGGCCTTGTGATTATCTTTAGTGTCCTTAGTGACTTTTCTCTCGAAGTTGGCCTTTGATGATTTTATTAGCGAACGTAGTTTTTTGCTAGTGCTGATCAGGGATGCCTTCCCTTTATGGGATTTTGCTCAGTCTTGCAGTAGCTTCCTTCTCTTGTTATAAAGTTTGTTTATGGCTGAGGTCCACCAGATAGGATGCCTGCCTTTGGTGGAAAGGGTCTTGGTTTTATTTGGGATTGCATGATTAATGCATTCTTGGAGATGCCCATAGAAAGCATTTGTGAAGGATTCAGCAGTGTAGGATGTGGTTTCCACTGGCCCAGGGGGCTTGAAGGATACCATTTCAGTCCTAAAGAGTGTAAAGTCAGCTTTTGAGAAGTTTCTCACTGTGGTCTTTTGTGCTGGGGGTGGAGGTGGGATATGAATATCCAGGGTTATTAGTTTATGGTCTGATCTCACTAGTGAGGGGTATACTTCCGGTGTTGAGCATTTTGTCCCCATGTTTGTGATGATCAGGTCAAGTATATTATTTCCCCTTGTGGGAGAGGTGACTAGTTGTTCCATAGTATTTGAGTTAATGAATTCCAGGAACCTTTGGGCTAGGGTGTTGGGGCTTGAGTAATGCACCCAGTCTATGTTTGGGTAGTTGAAGTCTCCCAATATGATGGTATTTGGTGAGACATTCATATCCTCCAGTGTCTTCAGGAAGGCTGAATGGAGTTTCTGAGATTGCGAGGGTGGTCTGTAGCATGCTACAAGTTGTATAGCAGTTTTGCCTACGGTTAGATGCACATGGATGGTCTCCGATGCTTCGTGCGTTGCCACTAACCTGGAGGTGTGGGTGTCTTTAATGAATATGGACACTCCCCCTCCTTTTGTGGTTCGGCCCAGGTTTTGGGGCCGAAATGCATGATACGAGGTATAATCTGGTAGGGCTGGGGTACTCTCAGGAGCCTTGAACCAGGTTTCAGTTACTGCACAGACATCGATGCTCTCCATACTGAGGAGTGCTTCGAGAGCCTGCATCTTGAGATTTAGACTTCTGACATTGAGCAGCATTACCCTTAGTTTTTTTTCCTTTATTGATTTCTAAGGTGGTGGGTTTGTCTTTTGAGCCTTGCCTTAAAAAGGCACTATGGGGGGTGGCAAGAGCCTTAGCCAATATCCGGAAGCCCAGTGGTGACAGGTGCAAGCCGTCCCTTGTGAAGCAGCTTGGCTTGTCCAGCATGTCATCCCAAGCAGACAGACATTGGATCCCCCTAGAATGACACCAGTAATTGAGCCAATTATTAAAGCTGATCATCTTGTCTTTGTATTGTGGCATCATTCTTGGTGAGGGCAAGATGCTGCTCAGGTCCAGGGTTATACCAGCCTGGGCTACATAATCAGAGAGCTCCTCTATGTCTCTTTTCATGTAGTCCAAAGAGGTACATCTCAGATCATTCACGCCAGCGTGGACAATGACTGAGTCATATTTGTACTTGCTTTGGAGTGACCTGAGTGCTTGTGTTATGTGGCGGATCCTAGCTCCGGACAGGCAGATCACCGTTACCCTCTCTTTGTTCAGCCTGGTAAGCGGGACGTCAGTGTGTCTGACTATAGAGTCACCTATTACTAGTGTATCAGGCATGGTGTTTCGCCGTAAGGGCTGTGATTGTTTGGCACACTGACTTTGTGTACTATGTGTTGCTTGTGCAGAGTTTTGTGGTGGTGTTTTCCTGGATGTCTGCTTTGGGAGCCTCTGTTGTTTCGGTAAATTTTTCATAGAGCCTCCGAGTATGTCTTTGTGTTACTATGTGTTTGGTTTGCAGTTGTGGTTGGTTTATGTGACACTGGGTTTGTTGTGTGTGATTACCTTCTCCTCCTGTCTGGTCTTGCTAGTCCTGTCTTGAGAGAGTTCAGCCTCCAGATTGGCTATATAGTTGCATCTCTCACATGTGTTTGTGTTTGTTGGGAGGAGGAGAGGGTTGTCTGTGTACATGAGACAATTGTAACATTGTCTCAGGATTCCCAGATTAACCAGCTGAACTGGAGAGGACGTCAGTAATATACCACTCGACATGCCAGAATAGTATAAGGGGGTGATGTGCAACTGGGTCAGAGAGAGGACTTTGAAGGGAAGTGGGTATTAGCACGGGTTGTAGGTGGAATGTAGTGCTTACGTTAGTTTAAGGGTGCTTCACTTAAAAGAAAGGTTTTAGGAGGAAGTGCTAGGCTTATGATAAAGCGAATAGACTGACTTTGTTGAAAGTAGAGCTTTCTTAAGGTAAAAATTGAAGTGCAGACTTGGCGGAGCGAGGAATAGTTTAAGTCTGTTTAACTGGCACTGCGCTATGTGCACAATCGTGCAAAGCCGTGCAAACGCGGATTTTAAACAGGGAACTTCAAAAGAATTGGAAATGGTCCCAAACGACCAATTACTTCAAGCTCTTGTGCTGAGGTCACTCCTTCAGAGACAGATAGGCTGCTCAAGGCTCCCCACTCCCACTGGTGAACAAAGAAACTTCGTTCTATCCAAGTAAGGCAATGGACAACACAGGAACTACACCGCAGTCCAGAATACAGCAAAGCCTGTATACTGGTCTAAACTAGTCGAGAAAGGTGGGAAAACAAGGATTTTTTTTTTTTTTTTTAAAGTACACAGAAATGCAGGAAAGACAATAATAAATCACTTACACAGGCTAGCTCACTTTAGTGGGTAGCCTCAACAGTTAAATTAAACAACAAACTTTTGACCAAGTGTAACTTTAAGTGCAGATAATGTACAATGCAAAAAACAGGTAATAAAGCAGTTTAAACTTGTTCAAAGTAAGAAAAGGAAGGTCTCTCAGGTAAAAACAGCAAAAAAATACTTAGATCAGGAAATTAGTCGCTTTTCTCAGTTCTCTGCTGCTAGCACCACTCTGCAGGACCACAAGGAGCTGTTTCTGAGTAGTATAGCCAGAAAAAAATGCTCAGGGTGGATTTTAAACAGGGAACTTCAAAAGAGCTGGAAATGGTCCAAAACAACCAATTACTACAAGATATTGTGCTGAGGTCACTCCTTCAGGGACAGATAGGCTGCTCAAGGCTCCCCACTCCCACTGGTGAGCAAAGAAACTTCCTTCTATCCAAGTAAGGCAATGGCCAACACAGGAACTACACCACAGTCCAGAATACAGCAAAGCCTGTATACTGGTCTAAACTAGTCGAGAAAGGCGGGAAAACAAGGATATTTTTTTGTTTTTAGTTTAAAAAGTACACAGAAATGCAGGAAAGACAGTAATACATCACTTACACAGGCTAGTTCACTTTAGTGGGCAGCCTCAGCAGTTAAATTAAACAAAAAACTTTCGACCAAATGTAACTTTAAGTGCAGATAATGTACAATGCAAAAAACAGGTAATAAAGCAGTTTACACTTGTTCAAAGTAAGAAAAGGAAGGTCTCTTAGGTAAAAAAAGCAAAAAAAATACTTAGATCAGGAAAGAAGTCGATTTTCCTCAGTTCTCTGCTGCTGGCAGAGGGGTGGCAAAGGGACAAATGATACGACTATCTAGGATAATCAGTGATGACACTCTTTTTAGAGAGGAAATATACAAACTTGTGGGTATGCTTATGGATAGGGGGTATCCACTTAACCTTTTATTAAAAGTCAAAAAGGAAGTAATTAGGAAAAGGAATACTGTTTTTGAACCTATATTGAGAGGGGAAGTTAATGGGGCGAGCAATATGGAGTTGAACAACATGAACAAGGATGCAGGGAAGAATAAAGCCTGCTTGGTTTTTAATTACAATGAGAAGGCCACTGTCATTGCAGCTTCGTTACGTGAGGTATGGAATCATTGTTTAGACAAGGACACCAAGGACATAATTGGGAAGGCACCTAGGATTGTGTTTAGCAAAGGTGTTAACTTAAAAGCAATTATGGAAAGGGTGCCCAGGGTCAGGAAATCAATTATGTCTAAGTGTGGTAGGTGTAGAGTTTGTAGATTTATTTGTGAGGTACACACCTGGTTGTAAAGGCTTTGATCGTACAATTGCATGCCCAGGTCAGTGTAATTGTAATACAAAATGTTTAGTTTATGTGGCTTCTTGTAGTACATGTGACGCATTCTACATTGGGATGACCACACGAGGTTGCGAGATCTAATAAGTGAGCATATACGCAGCATAAAGAGTAAGGATGCACATAATGCGTTGTTTTTGCATAGTTGTTATTGCAAGAATTTAAAAAGTTCTTGTTTTTTGTCATTGACAGGGTATATGATGATCAAGGGGGTGATATAAGCAACAAGGTGGCCCTCTTAGAAGTTCAATGGCAGGTGAGATTGAATGCCACGAGGTGCCCGGGTATCAATGAATGTATATCCATTAAACCAGTGTTAAAACAGAAAGCAAGTTGTATCTAATTTGAAGGGGGATGGCATTGTGGCACACTGTATCTATTTTATTCTGTTTAACAGAGTTATCACTTTTTAAAGTCTACAGGTTGAGGCATATGCATTTTATTTCATATTAATTTAATTTATTTTTATACATAAGTGTATGTGTATATGTATAAGTTATAGCATGTATTTAATTGTTGTGAATTATTTTGTGTTTCAATTTTTCAACATTTTTCAGAACTATACTTGAATGGGTTTTGTACCTTTAATTGTGTTGAGGCAGTGCTTGGGCTCATTGGTGTATTTAAAATGTGATGTCATTATTTAATTAGTTTTAATTATGTATTTATATGTTGAAT